>NW_015389623.1:0-8409 GCF_001527695.2 Protobothrops mucrosquamatus
AAAAGAGCCAAGGTTGCCTACCCCTGTGTTAGGTACACACGTAAAAATCAAGCTAGGCCTTATTTTCGGGATAGGCCTTATTTTCAGGGAAACATGGTAGTCACAAACAGGCCGGAAGAAACAAATCACAGTGTCATCCCTGCACTCTCCTATTTTTTTGCACCCAGTCTGCCATGGACCTTGTGGGAGGGGAAGAAAGGGAATGCTTGGGGGGAAAGTGAAAGTAATGAAAATGACTATGCCCCTCAGGGGAAGCACTTCAAGGTCATTTCCCTGGGAGAAGAATGCAGCTGCAGGACAGCTTACATTCAGAGTGTCCATTTCAAACACATCATCTTTGAAATTGATTGGACGATGGGGGGGGGGACCAGCAATGGGATGTGACCAAGAGGGGAAAAATTATATCTAGAATTTTGGTGTGTGAACTTTACTTCTGACTTGGCTTTGCTGTTTTCCACCTGACCTTTAGTAAACTATATCTTTCTCAACAAACTGAGTTGAGGATCGCTCTTACTTAAAAGTTCAAGCTGAGGCGGGACTGACACACAGACTCCTCCTATTGACCCGCTAAAACCTGATAAAGATTTCCCAGATAGAAAATATATTTCAGATAATCCTCACTTCAATTACAAAGTATTCCGTACCTTGAATCCGGGTATTCCCGGTGGTCCTGGAAGGCCCGGTGGGCAGAGCGATGGACACTGTATTCCAAACAAACCGGAAATTAATACCATGGTTATAAAACGATCCACAAGATTTACACATTTTATCAGTGGGTAGTGCTCACTTACTGATCTCAATTGGGACTAGCAGATCCATTACTAAGGAATACGATTGTTAAGTGAAACATCATTTGACCGTTGCTGACTTAATTCTGGCTGTAGCCATTAAGTGAATCACTTGGGATCATTAAGAGTGATGTTAAGTTAAAGGATCAGCTATAAATCTCCTTTTTCAGCGTTCTGGTTATTTCAAACCATCACTGAACGAACGGTCGGTAAGTGAGGACTACCTGTAGTAATTCAGTCACAAGGCAATCAAGATAATTGGATTACTGTAGATTTCATTTAGTTTTATTCCTGCTGGATTATGAGTTTTTGGATTTCCAGTGAGCCAATCTACAACCTACAGGGCTTTAAAATGAGATGCATTTATATTTCCTTGCTGAATTTTTCCTAGCGACGTTCCTTTCCAAAACATTAGTATTTGTACTAAGAATACCATATTTTATTTTCAGGCAGAAAAGAAAGAAGAGAATCACTGCCCAACTTCTGTAATATATTTTTTTCAGTAAAAAAAAAAGGAAGGTAGAAGGAAATGATCCCCTTCTCCTTGAGTACCAGTTAACAATTCATTGTGATTTCCCATTATGTCACAGTAGCTGGCTGTGCACTGCTGACTTTGTCTGGGATCCCTAGCTAAGTAGGGTCAGACCTGATTAGTATTTGGATGGGTTATTTCTTCAATTCTCTCATCCCAGACAGGAGAACTGAAGACATATTTATTTGATTATTTATATCCTGCCTTTATTTAAAAACAAAAACAAAATTTCAAGGCAATGAATATATCTAACCTTCCTCCTCCTCCTCTGTCCCCCATAACAACAACCCTGTGAGGTGAGTTGGGCTGAGAGAGAATGACTGGCCTGAAGTCACCCAGCTGCCTTTTGTGTCTAAGAAGGGACTAGAATTCACTATCTCCTGGTGATGGGCCCAAAGTCACCCAGCCGGCTTTCATTCCTAAAATGAGACTAGAACTCACAATCTCCGGGTGATTGGCCCAAAGTCACCCAGCTGGCTTTCTTGCCTAAGGCGGGACTAGAATTTACAGTTTCCTGGTGATTGGTCCAAAGTCACTCAGCAGCTTTCATGCCTATGATGGGTCTAGAACTCACAATCTCCTGGTGACTGGCCCAAGTCATCCAGCTGGCTTCCTTGGCTAAGGAGGGACTTGAATTCACAGCTTCTTGTTTTCTAGCCTGGTGCTTTAATCCAGGGGTCTTCAAACTTGGCCCTTTTATGACTTGTGGACTTCAACTCCCAGAAATCCTCAGCCAGCGTGCCTGGCTGAGGAATTCTGGGAGTTGAAGTCCACAAGTCATAAAAGGGCCAAGTTTGAAGACCCCTGCCTTAATCACTCCACCAAACTGGCTCTCCCGGTTATCTTCCAAATAGCCCAGATAAAGGCAGTGGAAAATCCTTATACCAGTTGGATGACTATGCCAATTAATTTCTATGAAGTTCAAATTTCATTTGAGCCAATCCAATCTGATCCAATCCAATCTGATCCAATCCAATCCAATCCAATCCAGACTTTATAAACATTTTATAAGCAAACACTGAAGGTGAAGTAACATTATCAGTGATGATCATGTTGTTGTTGTTGATGATGATGATGAACTGATGATGTTACCTAGTTTGGTAAAGAAATGTCTGCGAGAAAACTACCAAGCTCACAGACCACCAAGGACCCATATAGTTCACCCTGAGCTACAGATAGCTTTTCTATTGATAGGGTACCATTTTGCACCTTTGAATAAGGACATTAATTTCAAGAGACCTTGCCTAATGTCTAAATTAGTGTTTCTCAACCTTGGCAACTTCACGATGTGTGGACTTCAACTCCCAGAATTCACCAGTCAGCCATGGCTGGCTGAAGAATTCTGGGAGTTGAAGTCCACACGTCTTCAAGTTGCCAAGGTTGAGAAACCTTGATGTCAATAAATAAATAACCTTGACGTTTGGCATATGCAACTCAATGAGATCTCACATAGAAAGCTGAAAAGTGGAAAAATGCGTACCTGAAGATCTCTAGTATGGTCGAATACTCCAGGGAGACCCTGCAACAGGTAGAATGCAGCATGTTACATATGGAGCATAGCTTACAGAGACCCAGCATTGTTAAAGCACATGTAGTATGCTTAACCGAAGTCAAGCTTTGTCACAATACTATCCTTGGTTAAATTAGTTTCCTTTCTTTTTGACCAGGTTGCATAAACCCAACCAACTGAGGGTTTGATATACAGGAAGTCCTTGACTCACGATCACACAACTCAACCCAAAATTTCCGTCGCTAAGTGAGACATTAGTCAAGTGAGTTTTGCCCCATTTTATGACCTTTCTTGCCACAGTCGTTAAGTGAATCACTGCAGTTGTTTTAAGTTAGTCACAGGGTTGTTATAAATGAATCTGGCTTCCTTGTTGACGTTGTCACCAAAGGGGATCGTGTGACCCTGGGACACGGACATGGTCATAAAGATGAGTCAGTTGCCAAGCGCCTGAATTTTGACCACGTGCCCATGGGGATGCTGCAGGAGTGTGAAAAACGGTCATAAGTCACTTTTTTTCAGTGCCGTTGTAATTCCAAACGGTCACTAAGTGAACTGTTGTAGGTCAAGGACTACCTGTACAGCATTGTCGAGAATGCAAAAAAAAAAAAAAAGAGACACTAATTCAGTAACCAGGTTGTACGTCTATTGCAAGAATGTTACTGCAGATAATAAGTATGCATGAATCAAAATAGCAGCCCACCCTCCGTTCTGATATGGGCCCTCCCTCCCTCCCTCTCTTTACAATCTAGAACAGTGGTTCTCAACCTTTTTTTCACCACAGACCCCCCTTTAAATACCTTTTGTGGCCACGGACTGTGGCCACGGACCCCCAAGGCTTAGATTTAAATCACAACATTTCTTCAAGCCTTTTGCCGACCCACTGGGATGAGATCGTGACCCTCCGGGGGTCCACAGACCACAGGTTGAGAACCACTGGTCTAGACCAGGGATAGGCAACCTTGGCTCTTTTATGACTCGTGGACTTCAACTCCCAGAATTCCTGAGCCAGCCATGCTGAGAGGAAAGGGAGAGGTTTCCAAGCTGAGCCATGCTGGCTCAGGAATTCTGGGAGTTGAAGTCCACGAGTCAAAAAAGAGCCAAGGTTGCCTATCCCTGGTATAGACCATGGTTTGTAATGAGACGGCAGGCCAGGCTCCTTGCCACTTCTGAAGCCATCAGCCACGTTTCATTCACCAGTGCGTTAGTGTTAATTGAGCAACACTGATGTGTCTTGAAGTGCATTGTGGCTTTTGATTATGGATTAGTGTTCTATTCCTGGGAGGAAATTCTTCTGTTTAAGACCTGGTATGGTAAGAACGAGGCCTATATTCTGGGCAGCTGTAGTAGCAACTTTCAGCAACGCTTGATCTAAAGCAAATCTTAACTTACCGGTGGTCCCGGAGGTCCTGGTGATCCAGGAAAACCTGGAAGTCCAGACGGTCCCTAAATAGAAGCAGACACTTTCAACTTACAGTATATTCAATCATTTATGAAAAGCATCTTTACCTAGTTTACTGGCTGGCAGAATGGGATCCGTGTTTATTTATATTTTACTTATTATATCTGAGCAAATGTGGTTTTCAGGCCTTCCCATATGGCTTAGCACAGGTAGGACCATAATTGGAACTGGGGAAAAAAATTCATTGTTAAGTGGTCTGGTTGTTAAGTGAGGTATTATATGGCCAGATCCGATTTTGTGACCTTTTCAGCCATGGTCATTAAGTGAGACATCACATGATCATGATTTGTGACCTTCCAGGCCAGCTTTTTGCTTGTTGGAAGTCAACCGGAAAGCCACAAATAGCAATCATGTGATCCCAGGACACCGCACCTATTGTAAATATATGCCAATTGCCAAATGCCTGAATCACAATCACATGACCATGGGGACGCGGCAATGGTTGTAAGTGTGAGAACTGGTTGAAAGTCACTTTTTTCAATGCCTTTGTAATGATAAACACTCGCTAAATGAATGGACGTAAGTGGAGAACTACCTGTAGCAATTTCCAGAAGTGCAAATAAAAGCTGTCATCTTAGTCCAACTCTTTTAAAGGACAACATGTCAAGGTAATAATCTAACAGCTAACCAGCTTGTATAATGTGAGATGTATGATGTAATGATGGGAATGACTCAGCAGAGTCTATGTCCCTTTAAGAGCCAGCTGGGTCTGTGTCCCTTTAAGAGCCTTTGTATAAAAAGGGAAGGCACTGCTGCTATGTTCTCTCTTCTGTTTCCTGCTGTAACTGCTGTGTGTTGGAGTCTGCTGTACTAGCACGTGTATGTATATTGTTCCTGGTATATCTTATTGTAGATAGTGTAATATAAACCACCATTTAATATAGACCACTGTTTACTGTGTTTATTCCTGGGGTTATCTCAGCGCAATAAGACTGTGCATGCTCTGACACAAGCCAATCTACAAGCCAGGATATTAAGTTATTATTATTACTTATTAAATTTATAGGCCGCTCATCTTGTGGTTCAAGGCCACTCTGAAATGTCTCAGCTTTAGTCCAAAGAACCAGCTGCCAGCCTCTAATGGAGGACAACCTTTGGGAAAATCACAAGCAGTAGGATCCTTGGTGCTCTCTAAGCTTGGTTGTTTTCTTGCAGACATCTCATTGCCAAACTAGGTAACATCATCAATGCTAGAAGGAAATGGGGATTGCTATCTGTTTATATACAAGTGGCTTGCCCTTTCTGTAACAGCCTAATAAAAGAACTACCAAGAACCACTATCACCAACAACTGCAGGTAAACAGAGAGCAAAACCCCACTGTCTTCTAGCACTGATGATGTTACCTAACTGGGTAATGAAATGTCTGCAAGAAAATAACCAACTCAGAGACCACCAAGGACTCTGCAGTTCAACCTTGAGCTACAAATATTCTCTTCTATCACAAGCAGACCCTGAAGGACCTTAAATCTCCATTCTGTGTTGTTCAGCTACTCCCCAACTGGCAAAGGGGTGAGATGAAATTGCCTCCATATGTTGCATGATAAGAATATCCTAGATGGAAGTTTATCCCATTATGAAATTCTGCCCTGGCTACATCAAGAACCAGAAAAAGAAGGAAACTTACCGGTGAGCCTTTCTGACCGTTTCCTCCCGGAAGACCACTGGTGCCTGAACGTCCCTGTTAAAAGAGAGAAGACAAATAAATGCTACTGTTTATTCTGGAGGGAAGTGGAGGGAACCCCAAATTTCTCTGTTCTGCCCCAAATTCTTTGTCTGGTCACTGCAGCCCTTTAAGGACAGCAGAGAATGGCTTCAGGACTCAGTCTGAAGGACCCTAATTCAATCCACATTTATTCTTTTTCCTAAAAAAAAATTAAAAAAATTACCGGTGGCCCTGCCGGTCCTTTGCCCTGAAAATGAGAAGGAAAATGCATGGTTAAAATGGCACAATTCCAGAAGAGCTGGTCGTTTGGGAATCCGCTCCTCCCACCCATTCTTCTTCTTTTACAGCAGGGGTGTCAAACTCAATTTCATTGAGGGCCGCATCAGCATTGCGGTTGCCCTCGGGGGGGGCAGGTGTGTGTGGCCAGGGTGGGTGCAGCCTACTGGGTGAGCGTGGATGGAGTGGATATGGCCTACTGGGTGGGCATGGCCAGCTCTACATCGTTCGCGTCAAGGGTGCCTGTGGGGCCCTGGGCAGGAGTGGGACAGATCTGAGGGTCTCTGGCAGAAGGGGGTGGGACCGGGGCAAGTGCCAAGGCATGGTCCATTTCTTCATTCCTCACAAAGGGTGACACCTCCCCAGCATGCACCCAGAGGGCGGGGCCGACACAGCAGGGGCTGGTTCCTCGCTGTTTCTAGACGGCCTTGTGGAGCTAAGACTGAATGCGTTTTAGCATAGATGGCCACCACAAAATTGTACATTGGCTCCCGGCTGGCCTGGGCCAGGGCCAAGGCAGCGGGGGCCATTCCCTCACTGTTTCCAGGATGGCTTCACGGGCCACATGAAACCACTTTGTGGGCAGCATCCGGCCCCCGGGTCTTGTGTTTGACATGTCTGCTTTACAGGCAATCCTCAACTATTCGCTTAGTGACCTAAACAGTCACTAAGCGTTTAGGTCACTTTTTCACACTTTCGACTGCTGCAGCTACCCCATGGTCATGTGATTAAAATTCAGACGCTTGGCAACCGGCTCATACTTATGACGGTTGCAGTGTCCCGGGGTCATGTGATCCCCTTTTGAGACCTTCTGACAAGCAAAGTCAATGGGGAAGCCAGATTCACTTAACAACTGTGTTACTAACTTAGCAACTGCACAGATTCACGTAACAACTGTGGCAAGGAAGGTCTTAAAATGGGGCAAAATTCACTTAACAACTGTCTCACTTAACAACGGAAACCTTGGGCTCAGTTGTGGTCGTAAGTCAAGGACTACCTCTATGCTGAAATAGACAACTGGATACAAACATTCCAGATTCCCAGAATATAAATATAGAGGTCTTTTGGCAAAGGGGTAGAAAAATGCAGACATGGAAAATTGAGATGATTATGGGGCTAGTTCAGGGGTAGGCAACCTTGGCTCTCTTATGACTCGTGGACTTCAACTCCCAGAATTCCTGAACCAGCCATGCTGAGGGGAAAGGGAGAGGTTTCCAAGATGAGCCATGCTGACTCAGGAATTCTGGGAGTTGAAGTCCACGAGTCATAAAAGAGCCAAGGTTGCCTACCCCGGGCTAGTTAGAGACCTGAAAGCCCTCCCGCCTGACTTTTAATTAACTTTTAGCATTCCATTTTAATCATCGTTGCCTCTTTTCAAATTTTATATCCTGTTTTTATGGTTTTAAAGGTTTGATTCGTACACTGGGTTGATCGAGCCACCAAAACATCTGTTTGATGTGGAGGATTAAATTTTCTTTCTCTGCAAAGCCCAAGATTTGTGATAAAGCTTTATCAAAGCTTGCAGGCCAATATCCATTACTAATGAGAGAAATAGACACGGATTTTGTCACTTACCGCTGGTCCAGTGTATCCTGCCGGTCCTACACTTCCCTAGGAGGGCAAAACACAAAAATTAACATTCTCCATCTTAAAAAGACTGCTGATACAAGAAGAATCCTTCAGCTCTCAGAAGAAAAGTGGGACAGATAAAACAAAAACAAAAATAAAATACACACGGAGAAACGGCTGAGGTGCATGGAAGGAGATCTTATTTACACCAGTGAACATTATTGTCAAACTACATGACGCTGCTGCTCAGTATATGTGTTGTGTCCACCTTACAACTCCAAACCATATTTATCTTAAGAGAAACTTGAAAACACACAAAAAGCCTTGGTTACAGAAATGTATTTTAATCGGAAAATCACTTGTAAAAACATTTATACTACTATAGGATCCGGACAGCAATTTGAGGGTTCTCCTGGACTCATGACTCCTGGTTGAGAATCCCTCTCACACTTGCATAGGTAGGTAGGTAGATAGACAGACAGACAGACAGACAGACAGACAGACAGACAGATACCAGATAGATAGATAGATAGATAGATAGATAGATAGATAGATAGATAGATAGATAGATAGATAGATAGATAGATAGATAGATAGATAGATAGATAGAT
>NW_015389623.1:8585-32126 GCF_001527695.2 Protobothrops mucrosquamatus
AGATAGATAGATAGATAGATAGATAGATAGATAGATAGATAGATAGATAGATAGATAGATAGATAGATAGATATACAGTATACATAAAGTGGATTAATGGGAGAAAATGCTATGAAATGGAATCAAAACAAGTTTGTGTTTGGACAGAAGAGGAATGGTCAAATTATAACTGGTTGATTTCCCCCATTTAGACTGAATTGATAAATCCACTGTCAGCACCACTGCAGCCATCTTGTTTTCCACCTCAAGTGATTTCCACATTTCACATTTCGTGTAATTTTCCTTGCTGCCTCTCCTTTCTGCTGTATGGCCAGGTATTTTAATTCCTTTCCACCTGACCAAATTCTCAGAGTCTGAATTTCAACTTGGGGGAGCATGTTGGAATGCTTGCCTTTAATTGGGCCCTTGAATAGCTGTCAAAGTCCATTCAATTTCGTTAACTAAAGCCTTTAAGAATGTGCTTTGGGCAGAGAAGAGTGCAAGACTGTACTGAAACGTGGAGCTGAACGAAATAGGTGTGCTTTCAGAAAATAACGACAAATTCCTCATGTGTCTAATCACACTTGGCCAAGTAAAGTATTCAGTTCAATTCAATGCAATTCAATTGAATTTGGATAGCAAAAGTTTGGCATCTACTTAGCCTTCTGCTCAAGACTAGCAATATTTTACTAGTCTTGTAATAGGAATAAAACTGCCATTTTATTGGGATAGCAATAGATTGGCATTTATTTAGCACAGTGCTCAAGACTAGCAATATTTTTATTCTCTATTAAAGATAACCTTTTATGTAGAAGGGCACATACAGAAAGCAAAAAATTGTAATTAGCTCCCACCTGCCTTCAAACATCAGGCTGCAATTTTTTAAAGTTCACATCCATTCACAAAGGCCAGATTAATTTTTTTTAAAAGATTATTTTATGCTTTTTCCAGTCTATTTACCCGTGACCTTGGCTTGTTAGAAAATAATTGTTTGTGTAGCTTTCCTTTGTAATAGCTTCTGCAGGGGAACATTTCATTTTCTAAGTGGAAAGTTGTGAAACATGGCTGTCAGTTCTCATAAGAAGTCATCCACCCAATCCTAACCCTTTCTGAGCTCAGTCCCCTAATTTGCAGAAATTTAATTAATGTTCAATCTTTCCCCATGAAAATCCTATTAAGGAATGTTGGGGGAACTGTCAGTTAAACCAAAACTAAACAAGTTCCGCTACACAAGTATTTTTCAAACTTGGCATCTTTAAGATGTGTGGATTTCAACTTTCCAAATTACCCCAGAATCCCCCAGCCTGCAGGTGTGAACATCAACTCCCAGAATTCCCCACCCAACATGTGTCAACTTCAACTCCCAGAATTCCCTAGCCAGCATGTGTGAACGTCAACTCCCAGAATTCCTCAGTCAGCATGCTGACATAGGGAATGCTGGGAGTGGAAGTGCACACAGGTCAAGTTTTAAAAAATCTTGTTTTGTATGGACATGATAGCAGTCTTCCAATATCTCAGGGGCTGCCCCAAAGAAGAGGGAATCAAGCTATTTTCCAAGGCGCCTGAAGGCAGGACAAGAAGCAACGGATGGAAACTAATCAAGGAGAGAAGCAATCTAGAACTAAGGAGAAACTTCCTGACAGTTAGAACAATTAACCAGTGGAACAACCTGCCTCCAGAAGCAGTGAATGCTCCAACACTGGAAGTTTTTAAGAAGAGACTGGATGGCCATTTGTCTTAAATGGTATAGGGTTTCCTGCCTGAGCAGGGGGTTGGACTAGATGACCTCCAAGGTCCCTTCCAACTTTACTATTACTACTACTACTACTACTACTACTACTACTACTACTACTACTACTACTACTACTACTATTATTATTATTATTATTATTATTATTATTATTATTATTATTATTATCTTAATAATAACAACAATGTGTTTTAAAAAGTTCATGCTGGACACATCCTTATGAGTTCTTATGAGTGAATGCTCCAACACTGGAAGTTTTTAAGAAGAGACTGGACAACCATTTGTCTGAAATGGTATAGGGTTTCCTGCCTGAGCAGGGGGTTGGACTAGAAGACCTCCAAAGTCCCTTCCAACTCTATTATTCTATTCTATTCTATTCTATTCTATTCTATTCTATTCTATTCTATTCTATTCTATTCTATTCTGTTCTAAAATTTGCATAATAATGAGCTTCAGGATCAATGAAATGATTACTTACTCTGTCTCCAGGGGATCCTGTTGGTCCAGGTGGGCCGTCCAAACCTGTTAAACCCTGAGAATGAATGAGAAGAAGATATTAGATAGAATATTAGAAGATATTAGTGAGAATAGGAATTGGGAGAAAATTGGAAATAGAAGAACAATCATTCTCCTAAACCAAAGTGTGACCACTTTTTATGTTTGGATGGAAGACTGACAAGAAAATCTTAATGGTTTACGTCAGATTGAAAACTTGGAGAACCATTTATTTTGCCATGTGTCGGGGCAGCGATCAGATGCCAAGGCACTTTTGGATCCAGAGACGACAATGTGTGTATTAAAAGTGTTAATACCGCTTTACAATGCCTTGGTAAGGCCACACTTGGAACACCGCATGCAGTTTTGGTCGCCATGATGTAAAAAAGATGTTGAGACTTTAGAAAGAGTGCAGAGAAGAGCAACAAAGATGATTAGGGGACTGGAGGCTAAAACACATAAGGAACGGTTGCTGGAATTGGGTATGTCTAGTTTAATGAAGAGAAGGACGAGGGGTGACATGATAGCAGTGCTCCAATATCTAACAGGATGCCCCAAAGAAGAGGGGGTCAAGCTATTCTACAAAGCGCCTGAAGGCAGGACAAGAAGCAACAGATGGAAACTAATCAAGGAGAGAATCAACTCAGAACTATGGAGAAATTTTCTGACAGTTAGAACAATTAACCAGTGGAACAATCTGCCTCCAGAAGCGGTGAATGCTCCAACACTGAAGTTTTTAAGAAGAGACTGGACAGCCATTTGTCTGAAATGGTATAGGGTCTCCTGCCTGAGCAGGGGGTTGGACTAGAAGACCTCCAAGGTCTCTTCCAATTTTGCTACTCTGTTAATAAACACACCAGCGGATAAAGAGATTTATCTCCAGTGGGAGATAGGATAAGAAAACAATGAAACACAGGAAGCGTGTATACTTACATCTACCCCAGGAAGGCCTGGTATACCAGCATCTCCTTTTTTCCCAGGTTTCCCTCGTGTTCCTTTGGGTCCCTGCACCAGGTAAATAGGCAAGCACTATTAATATAACAATCCCAGAGCTCTAACAACCAACTAAATTACCAACTGTTGAGTGGGCTGCTGTCAAGGCTGCTAACATCGGATGTTCTTGCTTGACATATAGGAAGAAGCAAACACATTTTATTTAACCTGTGTATCACTTCTAGAATTAAAGTCAGACAATGTTAGAAGAGAGGGGGGGGAAGTATATACTCCGGGGATAGTTAGCCACAACAATATTTCAGTACAGTATTGCCAAGGTCAGCTGTAACCAGAGGAGTTACGGGAGGGAAAGTTCACACTTCAAACTAATTGGAGAACGTGATTGATGACTGTGAAATGAAGGAGTGAGTTATGCTTTGTTACGGGTGATTGGGGGAGGGAGGATTCAGTTTTTGGCTTCATTATGTACGTGCCGAAGCTATGTAGCAATAAATGGATTCTTTAAGGTAAACAAAGCCTCAAAGTTCTTTGAAAAGCTGCTTCTTTTGGAACCATGACAGCTGCATGCTCAAATATTTGGATTGCTTCTCCCATACTTCTCAAGATTGAAGCTTCCTCCATTCTTAGGTCTTCTCCTTCCTTTAAAACGTCTAATGAGGAAGTGGGAAGTGGTCTGAAGATGGTCCCTCACCTCAAACGCTGGCCAGATATTTAGAAGTTTTCCTGCAGTCCCTTTTGCCCAAAGATACTTTTTCCAAAGGCAATTGGACTTCGTTTTTCAGGAAAGATAAGAAAGAGGCAATGGGGTCTAAAGACGTTGGTTTAAATTCTATCAAAATTTACAAGCCATTTGGAATCTGTTTGATTCTTTTCTGTTTTTATCAATAAGATAGAACACGTTTCTGTACCCCCTGTGCAGTAAAATCTGCTTATATCCTAACTTATAAGACAGAGGTCCCCAACCTTTTGGGCACCAGGGACCAGTTCTGTAGAGAAAGGTTTTTCCGCAGACTGGACAATGGGTGGTTTTGTGTGCTGCCTGCATCTTGCGGATGGGGCTTCATTTGTTTGTGTGGACCTGTTGCTGGCACGCTGCGGCCCCGTTCCGGTCCAAGGACTGGGGATTGGGGACCCCTGTTATAGGAGATTGCAAAAAGTCCAGATGCCATCGCTTATTATATGTTAGTGCAATATATCCAAACTTTAATAGGACTGTATCAGCTAGTGTTGAGGCATTTTATTTTGCTGGTTAACAGTTAATAGGGCCGGCCTTTTGGCTGTAATGCAGTGGTTGCTAAACAAATGGCAACAAGTCAAGGAAATTGTACCATCATTTGTTTGGATACATTCATTTTTTTTAAATAATACTTTTTAAAATTAATTTTTATTATAGTGTTCTTGTTCATCATTCGATCATGCTCAGTGCATTTTTATATATGCATGTATGTAAGTAGCGTTGTTGTTGTTAGTTGCGAAGTTGTGTCTGACCCATTGCGACCCCATGGACAATGTTCCTCCAGGCCTTCCTGTCCTTTACCATCTTCTGGAGTCCATTGAAGCTCACGCCTACTGCTTCAGTGACTCCATCCAGCCACCTCTTTCTCTGTTGTCCCCTTCTTCTATTGCCCTCAATCTTTCCCAGCATTAGGCTCTTCTCCAGTGAGTCCTTCCTTCTCATTAGGTGGCCAAAGTACTTGAGTTTCAACTTCAGGTAAGTAGCCTACAAGGATATTTTACTGTTTCTGGCCATATGGCTGTAATAAACTGATTTGATTTGAGCTGGATGACTGAGAATGCCCATAGACATGGCAGTCCCTTTTGTTTCCATTCCTGGGTTTCCTCCCTATTAAAATCTATTTGTACCCATTTCTTGAAGAAGATCCCTCCCAACACAATGATAGTGTTAAAATACTTACTGGTGATCCTGGAAATCCTGGGGGGCCAGGTTCTCCCTAAGCAGGCAAGGAAAAAGAAAGCAGTATTAAACATGAGATGGACCCCCGTTAAACCTAACAGAAATTTTCTCCAAAGTGTGGCACGTTGTTTTGCTAGAGTGAATTATTCATGAAAATGTATTATTGTGATTTCCATCCCCCCCCCAGGGTTACAAAAGCTTGACTGATGCCAGATTTTCCCAACATTTCATGAATTCATGCTAATGTTCATCGCAGGGTGAAAACAAGCCTTTTCCAACGAAGCATATCGTTAACCATTCATCTTAGTAACTCACGATTAAGTTTTTGTTTTGTCTTAATTTCTTCATAAGTCTCTAAAGGGCTCTAAAGGGCTCAAATTTGCCCCAGTGAAACAACTGTGGCCTTTTTTTCCCCTCTCCTGAGGAAGAAGCTTTGAGTGACCTTTCTCGGTGCCTCTTCAAGAAAGGCAGACTGAGATAATCTCATAAAGAAGAAAGGGAGGATTCTAATCTAAGTAGAACTTCGTAAAATCCACTACAAATCATCCAGTTAAGTCAGTAGGTCATCACAGTAACCCTCTACCTTCTTTCCCCTGAACCAGCCCTGGCCTTCTTGATACTTACATCAATGCCATCCTTACCAGGTGACCCTGGAGATCCTCGCGGTCCGGGCAAGCCTCGTGATCCTGGCCTCTGGAGGGAGGAAAATTGAAGTCTCACATCGGAAGAAAGTGACAGAATTCAATTAGGCGCTTCCAAGACAAGTCACGGATTGTTGAAACTGGTAGCCAACAACACAAAATGTTCAGACTCTAAGATTCTAGTAGGAATTAAATTTCATTGCAACCCAGTCTTTTTTTTCCCCTGTCAGGTGGGTTTTCTTATTTGGGGCTGTCTCATTTTGGAAATAGACCTCCTGCTTCAAATGCTCTGTCCCCTACTTAGAGGTAGTCCTCAACTTACGTCCACAATTGAAACCAAGGCAGTTCTTAACTGAGTCATGCTTGATTTTACGACCTTTTTTGCCATGGTTGTTAAGCGAATCCCTTCAGTTATTAAGTGAATCACATGGTCACCAAATGAATCTGAATTCCCCCCGTTGACTTCGTTTGAGGAGATTGCAAATGGCAGTCATATGAATAACAGAATAATAACAGAATAACAGAGTCGGAAGGGAGCTCGGAGGTCTTCTAGTCCAACCCCCTGCCCAAGGCAGGAGACCCTATACCAAGGGTAGGCAACCTTGGCTCTTTTATGACTCGTGGACTTCAACTCCCAGAATTCCTGAGCCAGCCATGCTGAGGGGAAAGGGAGAGGTTTCCATGCTGAGCCATGTTGGCTCAGGAATTCTGGGTATTGAAGTCCACAAGTCATAAAAGAACCATGGTTGCCTATCCCTGCCCTAGACTATTGCAGACAAATGGTTATCCAATCTCTTCTTTAAAACCTCCAGTATTGGAGCATTCACAACTTCTGGAGGCAAGTCATTCCATTCCACTGGTTAATTGTTCTAAATGGGACACTGCAACAGTCATAAATGCATGCCAGCTGTCAAGCACATATATATTGATCATGTATCCATAGAGATGCTGCAATGGTCCTAAATGTGAAAAATGCTCATAAGTCCCCTTTTTTCAGCACTGTTCTAACTTTCAACAATCACTAAATGAATGTTGTAAGTCAAGGACTACTGTACCTAAGTGGAGTTTCCTTCAGTTGGGGGTCTCCTGGGTTACAATGGTTGTCATTCCCCTGCCAGGAGATGTAGGTAAACTTATCTGAAAGGTACCCAATCAGGAGGATTCAGTCTCACTGCCTTTAGCTTATTTATTTTTATTTATTAAACAGATTTCATAAATAAATCTGGCCTCCCAACGTGCAGCTCACAGATAGTGGTTCTAGGTGGCGTACAACAGAGGTCCCCAACCTTTTGGGCACCAGGAATCGGTTCCGTGGAGAAAGGTTTTTCCACGGACCGGAGGGTGCATAGTTTTATGTCCTTCCTGCATCCCATGAATGGGGCTTTGCTTGTTTGTGGGGACCAGTTGCTGGCATGCTGCGGCCCGGTACTGGTCCACGGACCAGGGGTTGGGGACCCCTGGTGTACAACATTAAAAATCCACAGTTAAAAATCCAGTTTAAACCTCTCACTCTGTGGCGGCGACAACACAACCAGAGATATAACCAGACATTCAGCTTCAAATGGGATTCCCAAGCCGTTGACAAACCATGTCTTTCAGTCCTTGCAGAAAAACAACAGAGATGGAGCCAATCTTATCACTGGGAGAATGATGTTGCAAAGAGAGGGAGCCACCACAGAGAAGGCCCTTATTCCCGGGAATTAAGGAAACCCAAACTTCAAAGTATCCTAACCAGTGGTGGGATTCAGCAAGTTTGTACCACTTCGGCAGAACCGGTAGCTAATTTTTTGTTGCCCAGGCCCAGAATGGACTTCCGGAAGCGGCATCCACACAGAGAACCAGTTGTTCCCATATTTGAATCCCACCACTGATCCTAACCTACTAAAATTTATCTTATTTGCATCTCAGTGCAAGTAGTCCTCGACTTACAATTACAGCTGAGCGCAAAATTTCTGTTGCCAGCTGAGAAAAGTTGTTAAGTGAGTTTTGCCCCATTTTACGACCTTCCTTGCTATAGTTATTAAGTGAATCACTGCAGCTGTTAAGTTAGTAACACGGTTGTTAAGTGAATCTGGCTTCCCCATTGACTTTGCTTGTCAGAAGGTCACAAAAGGGGATCACATGACTCCCAGGGACACTGCAACCGTCATAAATATGAACCGATTACCAAGCATCTGAATTTTGATCATGTGACCACGGGGGATGATGCAATGGTTGTAAGTGTAACAACAGTCATAACTCACTTTTTTCAGTGCGATTGTAACTTCAAACGGTCACGAAATGAATGATTATAAGTCAAGGACTACCTGTCTTATATACCGGAGCCCTGTTATGCTAACCAGCTTCAGGAAATAAGAGACTAAGCTGCACTTTAAGCTTCAAAAGTGAGTGGGAATTTGAACCCAGATCTTTCCAATATAGCTTTACACTCTGTACCTCTTGTTCCTTCAATGCAATAGAAGTTTCCACTTCCCAGGTACGTATTTTCCTTGTTTGTGTGTTACCACAGACTCCAACAAGGTTTGAAGCTCACTTCCCCCAACTTCCAGCTAAGACGCTGGGACCATCTTACTCAACAGACCAAAAGAAGAATCAAGCAGAAAAGGCTCTCACCACTCTTAAATGCCAACCATTTAAAACTTTTTAAAATTTTCTTCTAAGGAAACAAGGCTCATTTTTCCACACCATGTAAACTGAACAATATTTGATGGTTCAAATGACAATGAGAACAATTAATCAGTGGAGGCTTGCCTCCAGAAGTTGTGGGTGCTCCATCACTGAAGGTTTTTAAAAACAGACTGGACAGCCACTTGTATGAAATGGTATATAGATCTCCTACTTCTTGGACTAGAAGACCTCCAAGGCCCCTTCCAACTCTGTTATTTTGGGGGAAGGTAGAGAAAACACCGTTTAGAAATGGGTTTGCACTTAATTAGATCAATTAAAGCTGTGTAGATTGCATTCATTCATCTTGTTAAACTTGGTTAGTTTTGACTTACATTAGGTTTTGGGGAGGATTTTGTGTGTGGCCATTTGGCTCATTTGTGACTTGGTCTGTTGTGAGAGCTTAGGAAACAGGTTAATCCAGGAACTAGGTTAAACAACGATACTGTGTGAATTTTAGTCTT
The DNA here is from genome assembly GCF_001527695.2 of Protobothrops mucrosquamatus. NCBI lineage: Eukaryota > Metazoa > Chordata > Lepidosauria > Squamata > Viperidae > Protobothrops > Protobothrops mucrosquamatus. The sequence goes on from NW_015389623.1 coordinate 17,448, forward strand.
ATTGTCTTATTATTGTCTTATAGCCTCAACCTTCCCTGGAACTTCCAGAAGATTAGGTCGGGGGATGAGTTCGTCCTTTTTCTATACCATTTCAGACAAATGGTTGTCCAATCTCTTCTTAAAAACCTCCAGTGTTGGAGCACTCACAACTTTATAACAGCGTTGTGGGTATAGGTGTATCTTTAATTCCCAATGAATTTCACAGCTCATTCTGATGGCACCACTTTCTAAATGCCAGCAGTGTTTTATTTTCAGCTCTAGGTATGCAGGGGGAGGATTTTGTGTGTGGCCATTTGGCTCATTTGTGACTTGGTCTGTTGTGAGAGCTTAGGAAACAGGTTAATCCAGGAACTAGGTTAAACAAGCTATGACACACTTAAAACCAGAATAACAGAATAATAACAGAATATCAGAGTTGGAAGGGACCTTAAAGATCTTCTAATCCAGCCCCCTACTCAAGCAGGAAAATCTATACAATTTCAGACAAATGGCTGTCCAATCTCTTCTTAAAAACCTCCAGTGTTGGAGCACTCACAACTTTATAACAGCGTTGTGGGTATAGGCGTATCTTTAATTCCCAATGAATTTCACAGCTCATTCTGATGGCACCACTTTCTAAATGCCAGCAGTGTTTTATTTTCAGCTCTAGGTATGCAGGGGGAAAAAAACGATGCTATAAAGGTTTCTTTATGTGGGGGGGAAAAAAACCTTGGTCCCAGAAAGAAACTTTCAACCAATTTGGACCTACAAAGGTTTCATTGTATAGCAAGTTTTGCTCACATCTGAGGAGAGGCAAAACCAGATTCCTGAATTTGGCTTCAGAAAATACCCTGTGCCTTTTGATTTGCTAATTAAGAAAGGGATTATTTTCTCCATTATCCAGCCACATTAACCTGTTTTAGGTTCTCTTTTAAAACAGACTTTTTAACGGGATAAATGCCATGATTTATATTTGCCGCAAATGCACTGCAAATAGAGAACTAAACTAAATTGTGAATGCAGCTGAAAATACAGAACAGAGGAGATGTTGTTCCTTGTGAAACTTAATCCCTCCACCTGAAGCACTTTTTTTCCAAGCTGACTTTATGCCTTTTTTTAAATCCTCCCTATTTTTCATTAAATAACGAAAAAGGGGACTGAAAATATTTTAACTACAACGTGGCTGTTTGATGACAGGCCTGTGACTTAAAATTTCTATTACCTGATTCTGATGCTATTTGGAAGCCCAGCTCAGTAAAACTAATCCAGTTTTTACTCTAAATTCCCAATTATGAAATTGGTTTAGAAAAATAGCCCCGTTTATATGTACCTCTATGAAAAGGTCATACATAGGAATGGCAAAGATTAATTGTACATAATTGAAATCTTCCTTTGGTGCTCTAAAAAAAGTCCCAACACTATTAATTTTTCTCTCTCAGCCATTTCTGCATGGAATTTGGTGAGTGAGTTGGGTGACCATATAAATTTTATTAATAAATAAAAATAAAATAGATGTTGTAGGTTTATACATAAGCCTAAGACTGAAAATCAAGCTTATCAGATGCTATATTTTTTTCTATCCTGCTCTATGGAGTAGAGAGTTGGTCTCTGACAGAAGGCCACCTGAAGAGACTAGAAGCATTTGAAATGTGGATTTACAGGCAGCTGTTACGTATAAGCTGGGTTGACAAGATCAGAAATGAGGAAGGGATAAGCCGCCTGGGAAAGCCAAGGGAAATCATCAAAACAATTAAAAAACGAAAATTAGAATATTTCGGACATGTGATGCGACACCCAGAAAAATACGGCATACTCCATTTATTCCTCCAGGGAAAGATTGAAGGCAAACGAGGTCCAGGCAGAAGAAGAACATTGTGGCTTCAAAATCTAAGGGACTGGTTTGGACAAAACTCAGCAGCACTTTTTCGTGCGGCTGCTGATAAAAACAGGATCGCCAACAAGATCGCCAACATCCGATAACGGATATGGCACAAGAAGAAGAAGAAAAAGGTTTATGCAATGTTAGAAACACACACACACACACACACACACACACAAAGAGGAATTAGAAGTGACGTGATAGCATTGTTCCAATATCTCAGGGGCTGCCACAGAGAAGAGGGAGTCAATCTGTTCTCAAAAGCACCTGAAGGCAGGACAAGAAGCAACGGATGGAAACTAAACAAGGAATTAAGGAGAAATTAGAATTAATTTAGAACTTAGAATTAAGGAGAAATTTCCTAACAGTGAGAACTATAAACCAGTAGAACTGCTTGTCTTCAGATGTTGTGGGTGCTCCACCCTCTGGAACGAACTACCCCCCGAGATCCGGATGATTCCGGATCTTCTTGCTTTCCGTCGCGCCCTCAAGACATGGCTCTTCCAGCAAGCGGACCTGACCTAGGGAGGATTTTATTTGGGGTTTATCTTTTAACAATTTGACAGAGACACAACTTTAAAATTTGATTTAATTCGGTTTTATCGGGGGGGAATGTATTNGAAAATCTATACCATTTCAGACAAATGGTTGTCCAATCTCTTCTTAAAAACCTCCAGTGTTGGAGCACTCACAACTTTATAACAGCGTTGTGGGTATAGGCGTATCTTTAATTCCCAATGAATTTCACAGCTCATTCTGATGGCACCACTTTCTAAATGCCAGCAGTGTTTTATTTTCAGCTCTAGGTATGCAGGGGGAAAAAAAACGATGCTATAAAGGTTTCTTTATGTGGGGGAAAAAAAAACCTTGGTCCCAGAAATAAACTTTCAACCAATTTGGACCTACAAAGGTTTCATTGTATAGCAAGTTTTGCTCACATCTGAGGAGAGGCAAAACCAGATTCCTGAATTTGGCTGCAGAAAATACCCTGTGCCTTTTGATTTGCTAATTAAGAAAGGGATTATTTTCTCCATTATCCAGCCACATTAACCTGTTTTAGGTTCTCTTTTAAAACAGACTTTTTAACGGGATAAATGCCATGATTTATATTTGCCGCAAATGCACTGCAAATAGAGAACTAAACTAAATTGTGAATGCAGCTGAAAATACAGAACAGAGGAGATGTTGTTCCTTGTGAAACTTAATCCCTCCACCTGAAGCACTTTTTTTTCCAAGCTGACTTTATGCCTTTTTTTAATCCTCCCTATTTTTCACTAAAGAACGAAAAAGGGGACTGAAAATATTTTAACTACAACGTGGCTGTTTTAAGGCCTGTGACTTAAAACTTTCTATTATCTGACCCTGATGCTATTTGGAAGCCCAGCTCAGTAAAACTAATCCAGTTTTTACTCTAAATTCCCAATTATGAAATTGGCTTAGAAAAATAGCCCCATTTATATGTACCTCTATGAAAAGGTCAGGACATAGATAGAGATGGCAAAGATTAATTGTACATAATTGAAATCTTCCTTTGGTGCTCTAAAAAAAGTCCCAACACTATTATTTTTTCTCTCTCAGCCATTTCTGCATGGAATTTGGTGAGTGAGTTGGGTGACCATATAAATTGTATTAATAAATAAAAATAAAATAGATGTTGTAGGTTTATACATAAGCCTAAGACTGAAAATCAGGCTTATCAGATGCTATATTTTTTTTCTATCCTGCTCTATGGAATAGAGAGTTGGTCTCTGACAGAAGGCCACCTGAAGAGACTAGAAGCATTTGAAATGTGGATTTACAGGCGGCTGTTACGTATAAGCTGGGTTGACAAGATCAGAAATGAGGAGGTGATAAGCCGCCTGGGAAAGCCAAGGGAAATCATCAAAACAATTAAAAAAGCGAAAAGTAGAATATTTCGGACATGTGATGCGACACCCAGAAAAATACGGCATACTCCATTTAATCCTCCAGGGAAAGTTTGAAGGCAAATGAGGTCCAGGCAGAAGAAGAACATCATGGCTTCATAATCTAAGGGACTGGTTTGGACAAAACTCAGCAGCACTTTTTCGTGCGGCTGCTGATAAAAACAGGATCGTCAACATGATTGCCAACGTCCGATAACGGATGTGGCACAAGAAGAAGAAGAAAAAGGTTTATGCAATGTTAGAAACACACACACACACACACACACACACAAAGAGGAATTAGAAGTGACGTGATAGCACTGTTCCAATATCTCAGGGGCTGCCACAGAGAAGAGGGAGTCAAGCTGTTCTCAAAAGCACCTGAAGGCAGGACAAGAAGCAACAGATGGAAACTAAACAAGGAGAGAAGCAACTTAGAACTAAGGAGAAATTTCCTAACAGTGAGAACTATAAACCAGTAGAACTGCTTGTCTTCAGATGTTGTGGGTGCTCCACCATTGGAGGCTTTTAAGAAGAGACTGGACAACCATTTGTCTGAAATGGTATAGGGTTTCCTGCTTGTGCAGGGGGTTGGACTAGAAGACCTCCAAGGACCCCTCCAACTCTGTTATTCTGTTATATACAGCAAGATAGCATCGTCATCAATTATTTTAAAAGTGAACGTTGGATCCATAAGTAAGACAAACTATTTAGCCCACAATGCTATAGGACTGAAGTTCTGGTCTTCCAAAAGTCAAAGAGACTCTTACCTGAGCAGAAGTGATAGTTAAAAGTTGAGAAAGGAAAACTATTCCAAGCAGTAATAAACCAGTCATGGTTGCTCTCTGTTTAATTCCTTCCAGTCCTAAGGCACAAGAGACGTTTTCTTCTTCCTTCCAATTTTAATTAACTCCTTCCCTGCTGATCCAATCCACCTTTACTTCAGGAGAAACCCACCTTGCTTCTAGATTTTTCAGAACGACAAGGGGAGACAGATAGATCAACCAGGAGCAACCTTCAGCGAAAGAAAAAGTCCAGGTCCTCCAGAAAGGTGGGGAAGAAAGAAGGAGGAGCAGAAGGGCTGGTTCAACTGTAAAGTCGGACACGAGCACAGCTCAAGATTTCTTAGACCCTGCTGTGTGCTTTCAGCTACGGAGCGGCAGGAAAAGAGGCCCATTATACACACAAAAAGGGCTTGGTTTAGCTGATGTATCGTTTATTTGCTCAAGGGAACCCTTTTCCCCCTTGCAAAATGTCCTGATCCTCCTTTAGGTTTTTTTTTTTTTTGGACAAATATTAAGTTACTGTCTGGAGAATCCCTTGAACACAGCAGGCCCATCAGAGCACTAATGGCGGCCAAAAATACCCATGGATATTCCAGCCCATTCCTTCTAGTCTGGAGGTTTGTGGGACGAGGAATAAATTGTCCAAATTGGCAGCAAGAGATAGTAAATACAGCTCTTGGGGGAGTTGATGATAACAAGGATAGAATCAAGATCACGTGAAGTATTAATACCACTTTACAATGCCTTGGTAAGGCCACACTTGGAATACTGCACCCAGTTTTGGTCACCACGATGTAAAAAAGATGTTGAGACTCTAGAAAGAGTACAGAGAAGAGCAACAAAGATGATTAGGGGACTGGAGGCTAAAACATATAAAGAACGGTTGCTGGAATTGGGTATGTCTAGTTTAATGAAGAGAAGGACGAGGGGGGACATGATAGCAGTCTTCCAGTATCTCAGGGGCTGCCCCAAAGAAGAGGGAGTCAAGCTATTCTCCAAAGCGCCTGAAGGCAGGACAAGAAGCAACGGATGGAAAGTAATCAAGGAGAGAAGCAACCTAGAACTAAGGAGAAATTTCCTGACAGTTAGAACAATTAACCAGTGGAACAACCTGCCTCCAGAAGCGGTGAATGCTCCAACACTGGAAGTTTTTAAGAAGAGACTGGACAGCCATTTGTCTGAAATGGTATAGAGTTTCCTGCCTGAACAGGGGGTTGGACTCGATGACCTCCAAGGTCCCTTCCAACTTTATCATTATTATTATTATTATTATTATTATTATTATTATTATTATTATTATTACTATTATTATTATTATTATTATTATTATTATTATTATTATTATTATTATTATCTTTTGACAAATGGGATATGGGAGTCAACAGATTCCGCAAAGACCAATGAATTTGTGCTCCCCCCCGTTTCATGTAAGCATTAGGGTGTGGTGGAAGCTCAAAGGGGCGCAATGGCTCTGCGGTTAAAGATGCTGAGCTTGTCAGCTCGAAAGCTGACAGCTGAGGTTCAAGACCTAGGCACTGCACAAAAAGGTGAGCTCCCATTACTTGCCCCAATTCTTGCAAACCTAGCCGTTCAAAAGCATGCAAACGGGAGTAGATAAATAGGTACCACTTCAGTGTGAAGGTAACAGCATTCCATGTTCCTTGGTGTATTGTCATGCTGATCACATGACTATGGAAATGTCTGCGGACAATGCTGGGTCCCTTGGCTAAGAAACAGAGATGAACATCACCCCCTAGAGCAGTGGTGGCGAACCTATGGCACAGGTGCCAGAGGCGGCACTCGGATGCTCTCTCTGTGGGCACACGTGCCGTTGCCCCAGCCTCGCCTCCCCCCGCGACCCCCTCTTCACCAGCAGTCCCTCTGGAGGCGAGTGGCCCGCGTGGAGCAGTGCAGCCAAGGACATGGCAGCCAGGCAGCCTGGACAAGACTCTGCCCTCATGCCCCATCATGCACAGTTGATGCTGCGGGGTCCGGGCAGAGGGCATGGTCACCATGGCACTGCTGGGCTGCCTGGGCAATCTGCGGCAGGCCCTGGAGGCGGTGAGTGGCCCTGCGGGCAGGCAGGGTGAGGGGGGGGCAGGGCAGAGCGTGGCGGAGCGGGGGCAGGGCAGGGGGTGGAGTGGGCACTTGGTCTCTAAAAGGTTCGCCATCACTGCCCTAGAGTCAGATATGACTGGACAGGGGAAACCTTTACCTTTGGTGGAATCTCCCATTAGATTGGAGGGCGGTGTCAAGAGGGGGACAAGCTTAGAATCCTTGCATTGCAGAAAGCAGCCCAGGCCTGACTTCCCACCGAATCCCTGAAACCTTATCTGGCCATTCCCAAGGGAATGCAGTCATTCTGGTGAGATTCTTGTAAAATAGTTGCCCAGCAATAAAACTACTATTGAGGCTCTTCAGGTTCTGGTTGTTTTCTCGTGACTGTCAACTGGTTCTTCCATCTTTGCTGAATGACTGCTAAAGGCAGAAAATTTGCAGCGGCATGAACCTCTTTGGGTTTACTATACCAAACACAGCAACAGAGAACAGACATCTCCTGGGTCCCATAAGGTGGTATTAATATTGGGACCTTGCCAGATGTTATCAGATGGGTGGAAACAACTGGAGAAAAACAAATCCTGTAAATATCCAGGTCTTCCACCACGAAGGGCTTTGTAGATGACCACTGGAACCTTGGTTTGCATCAGAAGTCCACTGGTACCCCTACCTTGCAAAGTAGCAGTGTTGATGGGTGTACTGAGGTGTCCTTGTAACTAATATATTCTGGACCAAAGGGTCTTCAAGGGCAGCCCCATCTAAAATGCATTACAGTAATCCAACTCTGAAGTGATTATGATTGTGAGAAGGGCCTCCACATCCAGAAATGGAAGCAAAGATCTTTTTGGGCACAGCTGCCACCTGCCCTTTCAACAGGAGCTGTGGATCTAGAACAGACATGTCAAACTTGCGACGTAAAGTGACGTCGCGCGACCTATCAGAGTGTTTTCTCCATTGCCGGCAATGGAGTGGGCTCGGTTTCCTGGTGACGTGCCTGGCCCGCGGGTCGGCAGTTTGACACCCCTGATCTAGGACCACCAAATTGCATTCACATTCTGTCTAAGGAAGCACCATCCTATCTAGAACTAAAGTGGGAAGGAAACAGAGGATCTAGATCCCATAGATCTAGATTCCTATGGCATGGCTGGCTGGGGAATTCTGGGAATTGAAGTCCATACATTTTAAAGTAGCCAAGGTTGACAAATCCTGCTACAGCCATTCAGCCCTATGTGACTTTTTTTTTTACTTCCCTTCTAGGTTGGTTGAGTTTCTCTGTTCATCCAATTAAGGACCTAGATTATTCATTAAATAATCTTTAAACCTGGTTCTATAAAGCTGTCTGTGATACTGGTAAATATCACATAATTCATGGTGAAGAAGTCCATAAAGCCTGCCAGCTAATGGCTGATAATTGATCTTCCTTTAGTAAGTACATGCTGTGATTATTATCTGAACCGTTGAAGGCTTAAAGATGTAAAAATGAGTCCATTCATCCTTCTGGTAACTCAGATCAATGACAAAGCCCTCCTGCTGCCCCATAATTCTTCCTTTATTACTGGCATAATCTTTCTCAGCAGGATGAAACTGAGAAAAAGATCACTGAAGGAATGGAAGTTACTTCTTCAGCCTAACACAGTGATGGCAAACCTTTTAGAGACCGAGTGCCCAAAACTGCAACCGAAAACCCACTTATGTATCGTCGGGTGCCAGGTGGGCGTGGCCCAATTGGTGGATGTGGCCCATTGGGTGGGTATGGCCAATTGGGTGGGTATGGCCAATTGGGTGGGTATGGCCCATTGGGTGGGCGGTGATAACGGCCAACTGGGTGGAACTAAAAAGTTCAATCAATCAATTCCAACTTTGCAAGATCTTTTTTTTTTGTGAGAAGTTGAAATTGATTGATTGAACCTTTTTTTTTTTTGCACAAGGCGGCGGAGGCCTAAAGCGAAAAGGTTTTATAAAACCCAGCTGAAGGCCTAGGACTGGGGCGACAGCTCACGTGCCCACAGAGAGGGCTCTGAGTGCCGCCTCTGGCACCCGTGCCATAGGTTCGCCACCACGGGCCTAACAGATGCTTAAAACAAGAATAACTCTTGAAGAGAATGCGATCACGAATGCCAATTGAAAAGATAGTTTCTCAATTCAGCTTGCATGCAAGGTAGTAACCAACCAAGCAGAGGCATCTAAGGAAATGGTCAAAAAATCAGAGGCAGCTGCCACTCTGCAATCCAAGGCCTGCCCCATTTTGACATGCACTACATGCACAACACATGTACAAGCAGGGCAGGGTTTCAAATGCACAGTGGCGGATGCCATCTTGACGTTTTGACCCTTTCCTTGCTGACATCCCTGAATCTAGGGCAGGGGTAGGCAACCTTGGCTCTTTTATGACTCGTGGACTTCAACTCCCGGAATTCCTGAGCCAGCATGGGGGAACTATGGCCCCCTCATGACTCGTGGACTTCAACTCCCAGAATTCCTGAGCCAGCATGTCTCAGCTTGGAAACCTCTCCCTTTCCCCTCAGCATGGCTGGCTCAGGAATTCTGGGATTTGAAGTCCACGAGTCATAAAAGAGCCAAGGTTGCCTACCCTATCTAGAGCAATGTTTCTCAACATCAGCAACTTGAAGATGTTGTATGGACTTCAACTCCCAGCATTCCCCAGTCAGCATGAAGGGAGAGTTCACCATCATGACCTGTCCAAGATAGTGAGGTTGATTGGCAATTGGTAGCATCACCCTCCTAGGGGTGTCATGTTAGAAATCTTCCACTATCTAAGGGACCGCCACAAAGAACAGCATCTGAAGGCAGGACAAGAAGCAATGGGTGGAAACGAATCAAGGAGAAATCATTTCTTGAAATTGGTGCCTACTTTGGCCTGTCTGAGTTGGGTGGCCATCTGAACGGTAGAGTTGGGGAGCAAACATCCCAGTTGGAGGGGGGGGGCTCAAACAGGGAATTAGCCTAGACTCGCTAGATAAACACAAGAGTATTAGATCAGACACCCCCTTAAGCAACCATTTGAAGTTACAACAGCACTGAAAAAAGTGACTTATCACCGGTTCCCAGTTAAGGAGCATCATCACATTCTTGGGGTCATGTGATTGTGATGGTTCACAACCAGCATGAATTTATAGTAGTTGTGACATCCCAGGACCATGTACTCCTCATTTGCAACTTTCCCAGCCAGCTTCCAACAAGCAAAGTCAATGGGGGAAGACAGATTCACTTAATCACTTACGATCATAAGGTGAGGACTACCGATAGAGAACTAGTTTACACCAAGGTCTTGCTTCTGTATAAAATAGTTATCTTATTGTTTTGGCATAGGGTCTGTTTTTGTCGGAGCACCTGGATGGAGCTGAGTATTTACTGGCTGGATGCCCTTCCTGACACCATGCAGAATTCACAGCAGATATTTTTTTCCTTCATGCCCTAGGACAGGGATAGGCAACCTTGGCTCTTTTATGACTCGTGGACTTCAACTCCCAGAATTCCTGAGCCAGCATGGCTCAGTTTGGAAACCTCAATTTCTCCTCAGCATGGCTGGCTCAGGAATTCTGGGAGTTGAAGTCCACGAGTCATAAAAGAGCCAAGGGTGCCTAGCCCTGCCTTAGACATATGGACTTCAACTCCCAGAATTCCTGAGCTAGCATGGCTCAGCTTGGAAACCTCTCCCTTTCCCCTCAGCATGGCTGGCTCAGGAATTCTGTGAGTTGAAGTCCACGAGTCATGAGGGGGCCATACTTCCCCCATGCTGGCTCAGGAATTCTGTGAGTTGAAGTCCACGAGTCATAAAAGAGCCAAGGTTGTCTACCGCTGCCCTAGGAGAAACCTTTGCTGCTACCTAGATTTGAACTCTCAACCTACTGTGTGGGAGGTGAGTGTCTTCACCACTAGGCCACCACACCGCTCTACTTCTGGTTTCTATCATGACGCATATTAACTTACAGTTTGTTTGGCTAAATGCAATTGTCTCATTTCGTGTTATTTTCTGGAAAGCTTTTAAAAAAGGCCTGGGCTTCTGGGTTTCTTCTAAAGGGTTGACAGTGATCTAGGTGAGAAAGTAAAACTTCCTGGTGCTTTGGGTCAATGTGCTCCGTTCTTCTAAAACACATGTTCGTTTTTCCTTTATATGTACCAGGTTAATCATAAGCTCGGATGGCAAGGTCAAGGAAACAAGAATTAAAACTCCAGAGATTTTACTAATGCCAGTCTTCGAGGTGGTGAAAATACACCAGTCCTAAACTTACAAGCGGAACCATAACTTCTGCTGCTCAGTGATACAGTGGCTAGGTGAGTGACACCCAGTGTTACAATTTTTTTGCGGTTAACAGTTCTTAAGTAAATCACCATGGTTATTAAGTGAATCACATGGTCCTTAAGCAAACCCAGCTTTCCCCATTGACTTTGCTTGTTGGAAGTTGCCTGAGGTTGCAGATTGCAATCCACTGTAACTTTGGTTACCAAATGCATGGTTGTAAGTCAAGGACTACCTGTATAGAATTTTGGAAACTGTAAGGATTTCCAATCCTCATTTATTTGTGGATTGGTCAGGTAGAGATTCCTTGAGTGATCTGAAATGCTTCTTTCCAGATTTCTCTGCACTTGGGATAAGCTTATGAGATAAAATGCCAATGGATTTGCCTTCCACCTCTTGATTAAATCTCCTTCATTCCTTTCCTACCTATTAGGCATGAAAGACCAGGTCCATTTGTAAAGGCTCCATTAAAATGCTTCATTGCTAAAAGCCTATGCGCAGGAATCTTCTCAACCTAAGCCAGTGGTGGCGAACCTATGACACGGGTGCCAGAGGCGGCACTCGGAGCCCTCTCTGTGGGCACACATGCCGTCGCCCCAGCCCCGCCTTCCCTGCATCCCCCTCATCAGCAGTCCCCCTGGAGGAGAGTCACCCCCGGGTGCGGCCCGGGCAGAGCAGCGCAGCCAAACACATGGCAGCTGGGCAGCAGGTGATGCTGCGGGGCGCGGGCGGAGGGCATGGCCACCATGGTGCTGCAGGGCCACTTGGGCAATCTGCGGCGGGCCGTGGATGGCCCTGAGAGCAGGCAGGGTGAGGGTGGAGCAGGGCGGGGGTGGGCGGGCGGAGCGGGGCAAGGCTGGGGAGGTTTTTGGGCACTCGGCCTCTAAAAGGTTCGCCATCACTGACCTAAGCATACAAATCTCCTCAATTAACTGTTGGTACCTGCTTAGAGTATCTAACGACACTCAAAGGGGGTTGGGATTAGTTCTATTGTGGCGACTTAGGGATTCTAGGCCGAATCCCCTTTTCATTCCACTTCCAGGTTCTACCATTCTTTTTCACTACATCACACCATCCTCAAATCTGTCATAGGAACTCCATAAAGATTAATAGGAGGCGATCAATACAACAAGAAACAAGTTCAATTTTAGTTAATAGTTACGAGCTTCTTGCCTGTTTTCAGAAGTCTGTGCCCCCAGTTACCAAACACCACTGGGAATAGTTAAGATACAGATGTAGGTATTCCTCAAGTTATATTTCATTCAGTGACCGTTACAAAGTTACAATGACTTTGGAAAAGGGACTTATGACTCGTTTTCACATATATGACCATTGCAGCATCCCCATAGTCATGTGATCAAAATTAAGATACCTGGCAACTGGATCATATTTATGACGGTTGCACTGTCCTGGGGTCATGTGACCCCCTTTTGTGACCTTCTATCAAGCAAAGTCAATGGGGAAGCCAGATTCACTTAACAACCACGTTACTAACTTAATAACTGCAGTGATTCGCTTAGCAACTGTGGCCAGAAAGGTTGTAAAATGAGGCAAAATTCACTTAACAACTGTCCTGCTTAGCAACGTATGTTTTGGCCTCAATTGTGGTTGTAATTCGAGGAGTACATATATGTTATTTTTCTTCCTTAATGCTCTGGGGTCCCTATTCCAGAGTGGTGACACACAGAACTATGGAAGACTGTTTAGTTCAGGGGTAGTCAACCTTGGCTCTTTTATGACTCGTGGACTTCAACTCCCAGAATTCCTGAGCCAGCTAAGCTGAGGGGAAAGCTGGCTCAGGAATTCTGGGAATTGAAGTCCACGAGTCATAAAAGAGCCAAGGTTGACTACCCCTGGTTTAGTTCATTCCTTCTTCCTTAACAAGAAACCAGAAATGTCACCTCAAAAAGTTAAAAGATCTTTATTTAACAAAGACAAACTTAATTTAGCAAATAACATTCTTGTGGCTCATCTAGCAAACACCGCAAAACACACCTGCAAGGTTGCATACATTGTATTTAACAGGCCTGTGCTTTCTGTTAAAAAAGAAGAACAAAGCCCTTGGGCAATTCATTAGAAGAAATAAGACTTCTAGAAGTGGGACTATCAGATGCGCAAGTGACACACCTCAGTGTGGTAATCTTTCATCCTAAAGACGTTACCCTTAAGATGTCAATTATATCCCATGTTTATAAAAACCTGGAGAGACCAAACCATAAACCAAGCAAGGATTATTTTGACCTGCTTTTGAAAAGATACACGCCCTTTGGACCTCTAGTATTTTGGGACAGTTTCATCCGATCTGGGATAGGACTACTCTTCTTCTGGTCCAGCCGTGGTGCTTTCACGTTCCTTTATTTTGGAGATTTCATTCCTTTCTAGGAAACCATCAGATGTTTCTTCAAGGTCCTGCTCTTTCCATCCTGCGTTGTTTCTTACACCCTTTTCATCAACTGTTATAGTTTCAGACAACCAAGGGGCATCACTTTCTGTTGGAGCAGTAGTTTCTTGTTCGTTCGCTTTCTCCAGAAGACAGCTATCTCCAGGGAGGTCATTCTTTTTGGAATCAACCAACACCTCCACAGCTCCAGCCTTAGGTCCTATCAAAGTGTCCGCAGAAGGATTGGCCGCCATTTTGGTTTGTTCTTGGCAGACAAGATCGTTCTCTTTATCTTCGTGAGTACTATCACTTGCTCCTTGGTCTTTAGATGGGATCACCTCACTGTCTACTTCTGAAGAATCATCTTTGGGTGCAATGTCTACTTTCCGCCTCTTTCTCACCGCATCAAGGGATTCAACCTCCTTCCCATCTCTGGAGTCCTCACTGCCACCTTTGGGGGCCAAGAAGTTAATTTCCTCCTTGGTGATCACCACCTCGCCAAGATTTTGGGAGATCCTCTCAATATCACTGGAGCTTTTGGATGCCTCAGGGGTTTCTCCACTTAATCTGTTCAGCTCCAGCTTCCTCTTCTTGGATTCCTTGAGGTTTTCTTCCTCAGCTTCACCCACACGCTCTTCAGCATGATCCTTTCTTTCCAAAGGACAATCTGAAGCTACTCTGCCTTCTTCACTGTCTCCCTTGGCTTCCTTCTCTCCCAAAGTAAGGTGAGATTGATTTGTTGTTCTGGAAGTCTTATAGTCATCTACAGGTTTCAACTGGGGTTCTACAAACTCCCCATCTTGCGTTAGATCAGCATCTTCTACAGAGGTTGTTCTCCTCCCAATACCTTTGCCCTGCATAGAATTACTGGCTGAAAGGCTCAACGTGGCACTAATGCTGGATACAGGCTGCTCAATATGGTTATGATGTATTGTTGTAGCCAAATCATAGTGAGCGACACAGCTCTCCTCTGACGACCCATGTTTCTCTTTTTCTAGAGCTTCCCTAGCTTCTTCCTGCCCAGAAGACTTCCTTCTCTGAAGGATTGCTTGGGGTGACTCAACACTGTCCTTCTCCACAACCTCTCCGTCTCCTTTCTTGGTGTGTTCTTGCTCTTCTGGATTACTCAGAAGCTCGGAGGACTGAGGTTTGAACCTCCGGAGTTTCTTGTGAGGACCCCAGACAAATTCGTGCTTTGGCTTGAAGTGTTGCCAGGCAAAATAGACCAGTTCCTGTCGTTTGAGTTTGTGTCGGATGGTGAACATGAAGTAGTCCAAGACACTTCTCAGCACCCGAGGCAACATCTGGTGGACCAGAGTCTCTGTCAGGAAGAACTTTACCAGCTGCACTTGGTAGTGTTCATAGCCCATCTCTCCCAAGCATTTCAAGATGCGAGTGATCCGTAAATTGTTATGGCTGTACCTGGACCAAAA
>NW_015389623.1:32450-47450 GCF_001527695.2 Protobothrops mucrosquamatus
TGGTGAGTTGGCTTCCTTCCCCCGAATGTCACATGACTGAATTTCGGGCAGCTGACAAACTGAGCTGCATTTAAGCATTTTAAATGCTTAATTTTAATGATTAAATTGTACACTGCCTGCCTAGAGCAAGTTAAGCAGTATGAAAAGCTAATTAATTAATTCATGGACATTTGCAGCATCCTGCAATCATGTGAGCGTGTTTCATGATGCTTTTGCCGACAATCCAAAAAAAGCCTATGCAGTCCTAGGCTGCATTAACAGAATCAAGAACATGTGAAGTGTTAATAGCACTTTACAATGCCTTGGTAAGGCCACTTACTGCATCCAGTTTTGGTCACCAGAATGTAAAAAAGATGTTGAGACTCTAAAAAGAGTGCAGAGAAGAGCAATACAGATGATTAAGGGACCGGAGGCTAAAACATATAAGGAACAGTTGCTGGAATTGGGTATGTCTAGTTTAACAAAGAGAAGGACGAGGGGAGACATGATAGCAGTGTTCCAGTATCTCAGGGGCTGCCCCAAAGAAGAGGGAGTCAAGCTATTTTCCAAAGCGCCTGAAGGCAGGACAAGAAGCAACGGATGGAAGCTAACCAAAGAGAGAAGCAACCTAGAACTAAGGAGAAACTTCCTGACAGTTAGAACAATTAACCAGTGGAACAACCTGCCTCCAGAAGCTGTGAATGCGCCAACACTGGAAGTTTTTAAGAAGAGACTGGACAGCCATTTGTCCGAAATGGTATAGGGTTTCCTGCCTGAGCAGGGGGTTGGACTAGATGACCTCCAAGGTCCTTTCCAACTTTATCATCATCATTATTATTAAATAACAGCCTAATCAAGGAACCACTGATTGGCAAGTGACTAGTTTATAAAAATAAGTTTAAAATCCACTCCCTTCTAGCCCTGAGGATGTTACCTAGTTGGGCAATGAAACATCTGCAAGAAAACAACCAAGCTCAGAGAGCACCAAGGACCCCACAGTCCTCTTCCTCCTCCTTCTCCTCCTCTTCCTCCTCACAAACACCCTCCCTTCTAGCACTGATGATGTTACCTAGTTGGGCAATGAAACAGCTGCAAGAAAACAACCAAGCTCAGAGAGCACCAAGGATCCCATCATCAGAGCCTATGCTGACACTTCCTCATAGGTCTTATCGGCTTCAATTCATCTGGGGCAATTCTGGTGTCAGATAAAGGTGCCAGTTATAAGGCATGCAGGTGAAAGCAGGCCGAGAGATAATCTCTGAAGAAACTCACCGATTCAGATTCCCAAATCGCTCAGACCAGTTTTCAGCTTTTTTCAATTCTCCCGTTTCCTCACTGATTAAGTTGATGCCGTAAAATTTCAACATGAGTTTATAAGCCCGGACGAACCTCTCCATGACTTCTTTAGATTTCTTAAAGGCCTGAGATATCAAAAAAAAAAAGAAAAGAAAAGAAAAGAAAAAAGACATCAAATATCAAATCACACACACACCCTCCAGTACACTTAGGCATATAAAAAAGGATCATGTGAAATATCTACCCCAATTGTAACTTGCTATTTCGTCTCATTTTTTTTTTTTTTGCTATTTGGCATTATATTTCTACCGTTTAATTTGGTGGATGTAACTTTTAATGGGGAAACCACCAATGAATGTTTGTGTTAAAGCTTTATTATGAACCGTGGTGGCGCAGTAGTTAGAATGCAGAATTGCAGGCTACTTCTGCTGACTGCCGGCTGCCAGCAGTTTGACCCTGACCAGCTCAAGTCTGACTCAGCCTTCCATCCTTCCGAGGTCGGTAAAATGAGGACCCAGATTGTTGGGGGCGATAGGCTGACTCTGTAAACCGCTTAGAGAGAGAGGGCTGTAAAGCACTGTGAAGCGGTATATAAGTCTATTGATATTGATATTCCATTCCATTCCGTTGGTGGTGCAGTGGTTAGAATGCAGTATTGCAGGCTAACTCCGCCGACTGCCAGGAGTTTGATCCTGACCGGCTCAAGGTTGACTCAGCCTTCCATCCTTCCAAGGTCGATAAAATGAGGACCCAGATTGTTGGGGGCAAGATGCTGACTCTGTAAACCGCTTAGAGAGGGCTGTAAAGCACTGTGAAGCGGTATATACATCTAACAATTGCAGCGATTCACTTAACAACTGTGGCCAGAAAGGTCATAAAATGGGGCAAAACCCAGGCAACCACGGTCTCGGTTAGCAACAGAAATTTTAGGCTCAATTATGGTCATACACCAAGGACTACCCATATTGCTTCCTTCAGGGAAAGAGTGGGTGAAAAAATTTGTGAAGAAAGAAGCAAACTTTGGGGGGGCCCCCAGGAAGTTCTGGTCCCACCGACCGATCCAGATTGGATCCTGAAAAAAAGTCCCTCCTAAATTCTCGGCCTCAATCTATTACAGGTCCTAATCACTTGTTCCTGTACATCTTAGAAATCAGTAAAACGTGTTAATGAATTGCAAAATGTGATGCTCGCAGTTGGGCTAAACACGGTGGATGCAGTCAGACGAAGTATAAAAAAAACGTAATTTCACGGATGAGATGGGAATGTTACAAAAACGAGAAAAGATCTTCCTACCTCAATTTCTTGGCACGTGAGCCGTTTGGCATGAAAATTCATCCCTTGTTCACGTAAAGGAAACAGCCTGGAAGGAACAAAACATCTGCCAGTCAGAAAAGATTTAAAAAAAAATATATATCAGAAAGAAACACTCACTTTAATGAAATGCACTGCAGCAAAACAGCAGCATTAAACACTTAGCTCAGGGGTAGGCCACCTTGGCTGTTTTATGACTCGTGGACTTCAACTCCCAGAATTCCTGAGCCAGCCACGCTGAGGGGAAAGGGAGGTTTCCAAGCTGAGCCATGCTGGCTCAGGAATTCTGGGAGCTGAAGTCCACGAGTCATAAAAGAGCCAAGGTTGCCTATCCCTGGTTTAGCTCAACTGATGCTTCTGAGTGAGCAGCAGCTATTTAGAAGAGTTAAGGAAGGGCAAAATATCTTGATCAAGACATTTTGCACATCCCTAAAAGAAGCAATTAGACATTTCACACATATTGGGCTCAGCCTGCTCCTGGGATCAAAATGGCAAAATTTCTACGTTGCACATAAATATTTATTTTAGTCCGATTTACTCCACAATAAATTTACTCTTGCAGTACAGTAAGTGTGCAAGACGTCCTCGATTTGCAATAGTTCATTTAGTGACTGCTCAAAGTTATAACGGCACTGAAAAATGTGACTTAGGGCTGTAATTTTTAATGGGGTAATTGCCAAGGAATGTTTGCATTAAAACCTTATGCTAAAAGCAGGGGTGTTCAAACTCGGCCCTTTTATGACTTGTGGACTTCAACTCCCAGAATTCCTCAGCCAGGCACGCGTGCCTGGCTGAGGAATTCTGGGAGTTGAAGTCCACAAGTCATAAAAGGGCCAGGTTTGAAGACCGTTGTGCTAAAGCATTGCAACATAGAAAGCACCAATTGATTTAATGACCATTCAAAGTTACAATGGCACTAAAAGGGATTTTTGACCGTTTTTCACACTTAGGACCACTGCAGCATGCCCCGTGGTCACATGATCCAAATTCAGACACCTGTCAACTGACTCATATTTAGGACGGTTGCAGTGTCCCGGAATCATGTGATCCCCTTTTGTGACCGTGTTACTAAACCAGATTTACTTAACAAAAGTTAAGTAAACTAAACCGTGTTACTAAACCAGATTTACTTAACAAAAGTGTTACTAAGTTAACAACTACAGCGATTCTCTTAAAACAGCTGTGGCAAGAAAGCTCGTAAAATGGGGCCAAACCCGCTTAACAACTGGCTCGCTTAGCAATAGAAATTTTGGGTTCAACTATGAGGGGAAGTCGAGGATTACCTATAATAAAAACAATCCATTGTTGATTACAGCCCTTTTGCTATAGAGGTTTTCCTCAGAGAACTGGTGTGTCTGAAGATTACAAACGAGGACAGTGGTGGCGAACCTATGGCACGGGTGCCAGAGGCGGCACTCGGAGCCCTCTCTATGGGCACACGTGCCGTTGCCCCAGCCTCACCTCCCCCGTGACCCCCTCACCAGCAGCCCCCCTGGAGGAGAGTCGCCCCCCAAGCGTGGTCCACGCGGAGCAGTGCAGCTAAGGACATGGCAGCCAGGCAGCGTAGACAAGACTCTGCCCTCATGCCCCATAGTGCACAGTTGATGCTGCGGGGCGCGGGCAGAGGGCATGGCCTCCATGGTGCTGCTGGGTGATCTGTGGCAGGCCCTGGAGGCAGTGAGTGGCCCTGCGGGCAGGCGGGGTGGGGACGGAACTGGGGCAGGGCCAGTTTTTGGGCACTCAGTCTCTAAAAGGTTCGCCATCACTGAACTGGAGAAACGCTTGCTATGCACCAAACTCCATGCCTTAGGGCAGGGCTTTTCAACCTTTTCACCCATTGTACCCCTTTTAGGAGATGGCAATATCCGAGTACCACGTCGCCTAGCAAGGTGTCAAAAAATTGTTGACCAACCCCCCCCCGAAAAATGTGATAAAGTACATGTAGTCCTCGACTTACAACAGTTCACTTAGTGACTGTTCGACTGTTACAATGGCACTGAAAAAAGTGTCCCTCCAGGCACAGCCGAGCAAGACACCTGCCTGCCCGCCCGGCAGCACTCTTCCTCCTGTCCGAGGTTTTCATTGTTGTGAGCATTTCTGTTGAGGATTGGCAGCGGGGGTGGGGGGTGTTTGGTTTTTATTCCCCCCCGTCTGCTTCGTGGTTGCAGCAGGTTTTGGTTACTTCACATGACCCTGGGACACTGTGACCGTCATAAATATGAATCAGTTGCCAAGCATCTGAATGTGAATCACAAGACCCTGGAGATGCTGCAACATTCCAGCTGATCGGTGCTTCTTCAGGGCTCAGCAGAAGCACCAGGATCAGTGCTGAGCTCCAGCTGGAGCCTGGCGCTCATCCTGGCGCTTCCGGACTCGGGACTGTCGGGACGTCGAGGTCGGTAGAGAACGAGTCCGAACACGCGACGACAGTGGCCAACTCGAGTAAGGGGAGGGGGTGATGAAAACATCCTACCAGCGAATGGTGGACGGTCCATGATTAAATGGTGTCCACCATGGGCATGGTGACCAACTTTTCGGCACGGAATCCCTTTCACAAAAGATTTTTTTAAAAAAATAAGTAGTCCTTGACTTACAACTATTCATTTCGCCACCTGTCAAAAGCTATTAACAGCACTGAAAAAAGTAACTTATGACTTGCTTGTGGGACTTGCACATATGCACAGTTGTGATTAGGATTTCCTGCCTGAGCAGGGGGTTGGACTAGAACACTAGATGACCCCCAAGGTCCCTTCCAACTTTATTATTATTATTACTTAATCAAGGCGTTTAGCAACTGGCATGTATTTAGGATGGTTGCAGCGTCCCAGGGTCACGGGATCCCCATTTGCGAGCTTCCTGTCTGGCTTCTGACATACGAGGCCAAATAGGAGAAGCCAGATTCACTTAATGACCATGCAATTCACTTAACACCAGTGGCAAAAAAGGCTGTAAAATTGATCGTGACTCAAGTTAGCAACTGCCATGGAAATTCCGGCCGTTAAGTCGAGGACTACCTTTAACTGGGAAACTGACATGTCAGACTGCAATGTGCCAACCTCTACCATTTTTATTCCTAAGACTTTTTCCGGACCCCATCATGTATTTAATAAAACAATTGCAAAAGAGCACATCATTTTACCACTGAATATATGAATGGTTTTCTTCCAAAACTCCGTAGTTATCTTGCCAGTTCTCAAGGAGATCTTCAATGTAGAGACCTTGAAGGAGGAGGAAAGGAAAACAAGGACAGATATGAATGATCTCAGGGGCTGCCCCAAAGAAGAGGGAGTCAAGCTATTCTCCAAAGCGCCTGAAGGCAGGACAAGAAGCAATGGATGGAAACAAACCAAAGAAAGAACCAACCTAGAACTAAGGAGAAACTTCTTGACAGTTAGAATGATTAACCAGTGGAACAACCTGCCTCCAGAAGCGGTGAATGCTCCAACACTGGAAGTTTTTAAGAAGAGACCGGACAGCCATTGGTCTGAAATGGTATAGGGTTTCCTGCCTGAGCAGGGGGTTGGACTAGATGACCTCCAAGGTCCCTTCCAACTTTATTATTTTATGATTGTGGAGGAGGAAGAATGTTAAGATACGCTACGAAATAGAACTTTCTTCTGGGGCCAAGAAAATGGAAGACAGGCAGTCCTTGACATATGGCCACAACTGAGCCCAAAATTTCTGTGGCTGAGCAAAACAGTTGCTAAGCGGGTTTTGCTCCACTTTACGACTCTTCTTGCCAAAGTTGTTCTGTGAATCCCTGCAGCTGTTAGTAATACGGTTGTTAAGTGAATTCTGGCTTCCCCCATTGACTTTGCTTGTCAGAAGGTCGCAAAAGGGGATCACGTGACCCTGGGACACAGCAACCGTCATAAATGTGAGTCTGTGGCCAAGCATCTAAATTTTGATCACGTGACCATGGGGATGTTGCAACGGTCATAGGTGTGAGAACTGGTCATTAGTCATTTTTTTTCAGGGTCACAGTAACTTTGACCAGTCACTGAGTGAATGGTTGTTAAGTCGAGGAATATTTCTAAGTCATGAAAGCCTGATCTTTTCTTCGGCTGAGGGACAACTATGATTTAGGCAGCCATTCAGGGCAGATCAGGTCAAAAAGTAGACTCTACTGGGCAAACCTGGGCAGCAGCAACAGCAACAACAACAACGATGATGTTAGATCTAGTCCAACCCCCTGCTCAAGCAGGAACCCTATACCCTTTCAGACAAATGACTTAGTTTTTCCCCCCCACACTTACAGTAGTGGCCAAAATTGTGGAAACCTTTTGGGAAAAGTGTACAGTAGAAATGCCACCTTTGGTTAAGTTTCCATCCATTTTTCTTCTAATTTCTTTATAGCTGTAGCCTTGTTCACTTAATAATACTATTTTACATTGCTTTCTGGGCAACCAGTCAACTCTTTGCACCATTATATTACGTTTTACAAGCTCACTAAATGAAAGAACACAAAAAAAGCCAACCAACTTGATAGCGATCACATGACACACTGACCAATGTCCTCCTCTCGGCTTCAATACAGGACATCAATAACTGAATCCTGCTGTGATATGATTGGCTCATGGCCAAAACATGATGACACCTGATTGGCTCTCTAAACACTCACGCTCATTGACTACAATCAGATGAAGGAGTTACCTGACATCAACCTAAGCAAGTTGTGCTTCCTTTTTCTGGTTATTTGGTTATAACTTTTCATAGAATACATTATACAGATAATTGAACAAACTTTGTTGCATTACATTCTTGATTAAATTATCTTTCCATTGATATATAATTTTATGGTACTACTCCCCTCCAAAAAGTGGTGTTATTAGCCATCAAACCTCAAAAATATACTTTTCCCAAAAGGTTTCCACAATTTTGGCCACTACTGTACAACCGTTGCAGCATCCCCATGGCCACGTGATCGAAATTAAGACACTCGACACTTGGCTCATATTTAGGATGGTTGCAGTGCCCCGGGGTCATGTCATCACTTTGTGTGGCCTTCTGACAAGCAAATGGGGCAAAACTCACTTAACTGTCTCGCTTAGCAAGAGAAATTTAGAGCTGAGTTGCGACTGTAAAAGTCGAGGACCGCTTGTATTAAAGAAATTCAAATGAGATGTTGGTTTTACAAGGCTTGTTATGCAATTTACCCCAGAAGCCCTGCCAGGCATCATTTCCCCCTTAGAAGTTCAATGCTTCCTCCTAATTAGGACACATTTAGCCTGGGAATTTGGCTTACTGCCATTATTTTCTCTTGCTGCCCTGCTAACTTTAGGAGGCCAAATAAGACTTTAAAAAAAAAACAAACCACCACAATTTTTTGCAAAGCTCACTTGAACTACAAACACCCCCGAGTGAACATTGTCGGGTGCAATTATTTCTACTCATTTGGTTTCTAGTTACAGAAAGCAAATTATCCACATGTGTCTGCAGCTATGAAATGAGGAGAGAACATGGTCCTTTCATTCTATCTCTGGGTCAGGTGGTCCTTGACTTACAACCAAAATTTAGACCGACATGGATTTTGCTAAGCGAGACAGTTGGTAAGTGAGTTTTGCCCCATTTTACAACCTTTCTGGCTATAGTTGTTAAGCGAATCACGGCGGTTATTAAGTGAGTAACACGGCTGTTCAGTGAATCTGTCTTCCCCATTATCTTGTTGCCTGTCGGAAGGTCCTAAATCCATGCCAGTTGCTCAGCGTCCAAATTTTGATCACATGACCAGGGGGATGCTGCAATGGTTTTTAAGTATGAAAACAGTCATAAATCACTTTCTCAGTGCTGGTTGTAACTTCAAACAGTCACTGTACAAACTGTTGTAAGTCAAGAGGAGAGGGAGGAAAGGAGGGACGCAAGCAAGGAAGGATGGGGAGAGGGAGGGAAGAAAGGAAGGAAGAGAGGGAAAAAAGGGAAGGAAGGAAGGAAAGGAGGGAAGCAAGCAAGAAAGGATGGGGAGAGGGAGGGAGGAAAGGAACAGAGGGAAAAAGAGAGGGAAGGAAGGAAAGGAGGGAAGCAAGCAAGAAAGGATGGGGAGAAGAACGGAAGGGGAGAGGGAGGAAAGGAAGGAAGGAACAGAGGGGAAAAGAGAAGGAAGGAAGGAAAGGAGGGGGAGAAGAAGGGAGGAAAGGAAGGAACAGAGGGAAAAAAGGGAAGGAAGGAAGGAAGGAAGCAAGCAAGAAAGGATGAGGAGAGGAAGGGAGGAAAGGAAGGAAGGAACAGGGAAAAAGAGAAGGAAGGAAGGAAGGAAGGAAAGGAGGGAAGCAAGAAAGGAAGGGGAGAAGGAGGGAGGAAAGGAAGGAAGGAACAGAGGGAAAAAAAGGAAGGAAGGAAGGAAGGAAGGAAACAAGGAAAGCCTTTAACTAAATGCAATGTATTGCCATGTCAAAGGCCAACAGGGAAACCCAATTATGATCCTCACCCTTTCCCCTTGGAAAACCAAGCAGTTTCAGAAGCCTTACCCCGGGGCAAAAAATTAATCTCATTTTTGTAAAAGCTCAGGTTCCACATTTCTTCCTCATTGACCTCAATTTCTGTTAATCCCTGGAAGATAAAGAGAGAGAGAGGCAGGGAGAGATGGAAGGGAGATGGTCAGCAAACAGGGGTATTATTAATCCATTCACAATTAAACCCAGTACCAGGAATTCTTAAGGGCTATTTCCACCCATAAATCTTTGCTGTCCCATTCTTAACAACTTCTATGCAGCCGGAGTAGCTTCATGGGTCCCAATACCAGGACCCTCTCTATTCTGATATTCAAGTTATATCAGAAAAAGCAAACACAAGCTTTTTTTTAAAAATGTTTATGGATCCCCAACTTGAATAATTGCATTTCAGGGTGGGGTATGATCAGTTAAGCAGGGGAAAATCAGCTCAAAACAACAACAAAAACGAACAGGCATTTCAACCCAAATTTCTATTCCACCCCTCTAGATGGAAGCTCAATCAATGTAACCATAACGCACAGGAAATCTTACCGGGTAATGCCGCCTATATTTCTGCATATCTCTGGCTGCGTTCCAGTTACGCCTATTTATGCTCTAATTAAAAAAAAAGACAACAAAAGAAATCTATTTGTAAGGTCTAAATCTTAAATAAGCCTTCTTCCAAACAACTGTAAACAAGAAAATATAATTGATTATAATTTCCTTTGATTAGTGACATTCTGCAATCACCTCTAGAAGTTGAATATAGTGAAAATATAATAATAATAATAATAATAATAATAATAATAATAATAATAATAATGATGATGATGATGATGATGATGATGATGATGATGATGATGATAATAAAGTTGGAAGGGACCTTGGAGGTCATCTAGTCCAACCCCCTGCTCAGGCAGGAAACCCTATACCATTTTGGACAAATGGCTGTCCAGTCTCTTCTTGAAAACCTCCAGTGTTGGAGCATTCACCGCTTCTGCAGGCAGGTAGTTCCACTTCCTTTCTAATTTTATTGCCATAGAAACCGCTCAATTGGGACAGACTCTCTGTATTCCAGTTTAGAATACTCAAAATCTATCTTGTATCTCAGATCATTTAAAGAGACTGACCACTTCTGTCTTCTATCTATCTATCTATCTATCTATCTATCTATCTATCTATCTATCTATCTATCTATCTATCTATCTATCTATCTATCTATCTATCTATCTATCTATCTATCTATCTATCTATCTATCTAATCTAAAGTGTTTTCCGGTGAAACTGGTCTAATAGAGCACCTGGTCTACCCAAATATGGGACTTCTGCTTTTACTATTGCCTTTCAGCCCCAATCTAGGAGCTTTTTACAGGCTAAAGTCGCTACTGCGATAAACTATTTCTGTGTTAAATTGAGATTTTTGCCGACAAAGAATTAAAGGGAGACTAGTATAGCTTTTTCGAGCTATTTAGCTCTCATCAGCTAGCCATACCCTTCTGAGATTTGAACCCGGGCCGCTTGCATGTTAGGCAGCTGTATTAATCTGTAGGCCATGGGTTCTCCTCACTATCTATCTATCTATCTATCTATCTATTATATTTTTGTAAAATACCCAGAATCATTGGAACTGAGGAACATTTAAATCAATACTTTTGTGTAGAATAGGGGTCTCTAACTTGGCAACTTTTAAGACTTTTGGTCTTCAACTCCCAGAATTCCTCAGCCAGCCATGCTGGGTGGGTAATTCTGGGAGTTGAAGTCCACAAGTCTTAAAGTTGTCAAGTTTGGAGACCCCTGGTGTAGAATGTGACTTAGCCCCTCCCCCCAAGGCTCACCTACCGATCAGGTGGCACCCTTTGGAATTGCTGCGTAAACAAACAAACCAGATTTAGACTTCAGTGATAAATCAGACTCTTATTCAGGTGTGCATAAAAGCATACACACACACTTTTGCACTTAGATCGGCATAGAACATCAGTGAGATTGGTTGAGCCATATGGACTGGGCAGTTCAATCCCAACACTTTTGGTCCATGCCAGATTTCCAAACTAGCCTGGGTGAAGAGACACTGAACAATGCACACATAGCAACTTCATGACCTTGTGGTCTGCCGAATGTATCTTATGCTCCACAGCATTGTTTTTCAGCCATTTGAAGATGTGTGGACTTCATGCTGGCTGGGGAATTCTGGGAGTTGAAGTCCACACATCTTCAAATGGCTAAGGTTGAAAAACACTGCTCTACATATATTGCATATTCTTACATGCTTGGTTGTGGGAGAAATACTTTGGATATTAAGAAACCAAGTGTGAAACTCCAAACTCAAACTGGCGTAGTTTGATTATGTTTTAGTGGGGGTTTTGTATGGGGTATTTTTAGAGCAGGCCTGTTATTTAATTTGATTTTAGAACAGAAATTTGTGTATATTTATCGTGGTTTTTATTATTGCCTGTTCACCGCCCTGAGTCCTGTAAGGGAGATAGGGCGGTATATAAATTCAATAAATAATAATAATAATATCCAGAAAGAATCCACGTATGATCAAAATATGACCTCTTTGCACGCACGACCAACCAATGACCTCTTTTAGTACTCGTGATGGATAATGGAGTTAATGAACAATAGGATGGATATTCAGCCTAAGGTCCTATGCATTGCCTTGCAAAAGCATTAGATTCCAGACAGCTGCTTTTCATCAATCTTTGCACAGAATATAGTTTCAAGTTTATAAAACAATGCAGGGAGGACTTGAAACTGTTTTGGGGGGCGGTTTTGATAATGGAAGGTCTCGTCATAATTCTTGTTACTTTTATTCTAGTTTAGTTGTCTAGTTTAATGAAGAGAAGGACGAGGGGGGGACATGATAGCAGTGTTCCAGTATTTCAGGGGCTGCCCCAAAGAAGAGGGAGTCAAGCTATTCTCCAAAGCGCCTGAAGGCAGGACAAGAAACAACGGATGGAAACTAATCAAGGAGAGAAGCAACCTAGAACTAAGGAGAAACTTCCTGACAGTTAGAACAATTAACTAGTGGAACAACCTGCCTCCAGAAGTGGTGAATGCTCCAACACTAGACGTTTTTAAGAAGAGACTGGACAGCCATTTTTCTGAAATGGTGTAGGGTTCCTGCCTGAGCAGGGGGTTGGACTAGATGACCACTAAGGTCCCTTCCAACTTTATTATTATTATTATTATTATTATTATTATTATTATTATTATTATTATTATTATTCATCGGTCAGTGTCATCCTGGGGTCACATGATCACCATTTACGTCTTTCCCAGCTGGCTTCCGACAAGCAAAGTCAATGAGGGAAACTGGATTTACTTTAAGAATAGAATAAAGCTGGGAGGGACCTTGGAGGTCTTCTAGTCCAGCCCCCTGCTCAAGCAGGAGAAGCTATACCATCTCGGACAGGTGACTGTCTAGCCTCTTCTTAAAAATCTCCAGTGATGGAGCACCCATGATTTCTGGAGGCAAGCTGTTCCACTGGTTGATTGTCCTCACTGTCAGGAAGTTTCTCCTTAATTCCAGGTTGCTTCTCTCTTTGATCAGTTTCCAAACCATTGTTTCTTGTCCTGTCCTCTGGTGCTTCGGAGAATAATTTGACCCCCTCTTCTTTGTGTCAGCCCCTCAGATACTGGAACGCTGCTATCATGTCTCCCCTATTTCTTCTTTTCTTTAGACTGGCCAAACTCAAGTTCAGATATGATTCAGTTAACAACCACAGCGAGTTGTTTAATATCGGTAGCAATTTTTTTTAAAAATTGGTCGCAACTCTCTTAACAACCACCCTGCTTAGCAATGGAAATCCTGGTCCCAATTTCAAGGACTATCTGTATGGCCTTCACCACCCCTGAAGGAAAAACAGTTTTTAAAAAATGTAAGTGTAGAAACAGCACCCGAGGGAGGTGAAAAATCTGTGATTTTTTTCTCCATTTAGCTCTTACACAATAGCATTTCAAACCTTTTAGCCAGGACCCATTGACTTTTATTTCATTTATTTTTAGTCCCCATTGTGGGAAAATGAAGTCATTTCTAAGAGACCAAGACGGTTCAGATTACAGCTTCTGACTCCTAAAATGTACAGGGAGCTTATTTGGTTTCGTTTCTTCACTCATTCAGCAGAACTAAATATAAACATTTCTGTTTCTCCTTGCTAGATTTTTCTTGAAAGTTTTACTTTCCATTTCCCTAGAATCAAGATCAGTGAAGTGTTAATACCACTTTACAATGCCTTGGTAAGGCCACACTTGGAACACTGCATCCAGGTTTGGTCACTGCGATGTAAAAAAGATGTTGAGACTCTGGAAAGAGGACAGAGAAGAGCAACAAAGGTGATTAGGGGACTGGAGGCTAAAGCATATAAGGAAAGGCTGCTGGAATTGGGTATGTCTAGTTTAATGAAGAGAAGGACGAGGGGGGACATGATAGCAGGGGGTTGGACTAGATGACCTCCAAGGTCCCTTCCAACTTTACTACTACTACTACTACTACTACTACTACTACTACTACTACTACTACTACTACTACTACTACTACTACTACTACTACTACTACTATTATTAAACTAGAGTAAACAGATCTGGATTTTTCTTCCCTAATCTTAGAATTTGCATGGAAAGGGACAAGACTGTCTGAAACACAAAGGGGGGGGGGGAAATCTTATCTGCCGAATTTTTATTTATTTGTTTTTTGAGTGTCAACTACTCTTAGAGGACTATTACAATTGTTTTGAATTGTCCCTAAACGTGGTGAGAAATGCTGTACAGGGAGTCCTCAGCTTATGACCAGGACTGAGCCCCAAATTTGCATTGCTAAGCAAGACATTTGTTGGGTTTCCCATTTTACGGCCTTTTTTGCCGGTTGTTAAGTGAATCACTTATTGTTATAATGGGCAGGCAGATGCTTCAAAGATTTAAAACCAGCACCTTGAATTGGACCCAAGCGCAAATTAGGAATCTGGGAGTAGAGGTAGTTCTCGACTTACGACCACGATTGAGCCCAAAATTTATGTTGTTAAGCGAGATGGTGGTTAAGTAAGTTTGCCCCATTTTACGACTTTTCTTGCCATAGCTGTTAAGCGAATCACTGCAGTTGTTAAGAACAACACGGTTGTTAAGCGAATCTGGCTTCCCCATTGACTTTGCTGGTCAGAAGGCCACCAAAGGGGATCACGTGACCCCCGGGGTCACTGCAACCGTCATAAATACGAGTCAGTTGCCAAGCACCTGAATTTTAATCGCAGGATCATGGGGACGCTGCAACGGTCCTAAGTGTGAAAAACGGTCCAAAGTCACTTTTTTCAATGCTGCTGTTAACTTCGAACGGTCACTATAAAGGAACTGTTCGTAAGTCGAGAACTGCCTGTATACCGAACCCGTTTCCATCGGTGTATTCTGCCCCAGCTGAAACATCCAGAAGAGCAACAAAGATGATTAGGGGACTGGAGGTTAAAACATATAAGGAAGGGTTGATGGAATTGGGTATGTCTAGTTCAGTGTTTCTCAACCTTGACAATTTTAAGGCATGTGGACTTCAACTTCCAGAATTCCACAGCCAGCAATGCTGGCTGTGGAATTCTGGGAGTTGAAGTCCACATGCCTTAAAATTGTCAAGGTTGAGAAACACTGGTCTAGTTTAATGAAGGACAAGGGGGGACATGATAGCAGTCTTCCAGTATCTCAGGGACTGCCCCAGAGAAGAGGGAGTCAAGCTATTCTCCAAAGCGCCTGAAGGTAGGACAAGAAGCAACGGATGGAAACTGATCAAGGAGAGAAGCAACCTAGAACTAAGGAGAAACTTCCTGACAGTTAGAACAATTAACCAGTGGAACAACCTGCCTCCAGAAGCAGTGAATGCTCCAACACTGGAGGTTTTTAAGAAGAAACTGGACAACCATTTGTCTGAAATGGTATAGGGTTTCCTGCCTGAGCAGGGGGTTGGACTAGATTACCTCCAAGGTCTCTTCCAACTTTATTATTATTA
>NW_015389623.1:49950-72128 GCF_001527695.2 Protobothrops mucrosquamatus
ATTTGTTTTAAGTCAGTGAATCTGGCTTACGCGCATTGACTTTGCGGGTCAGATCGCAAAAGGTGATCTTACAAGACACGGCAACCGTCATAAATATGAGCCAGTTGCCAAGCGTCCGAATTTTGATCATGGGGCCACAGAAATGCTAGAGTGATTGTAAGTATGAAAAACAGTCACAAAGTCACTTTTTCAGTGCCATTTTAAGTTCAGTCACTAAATGAAGGTTTCAGGTTGAAGATTACCTGTGCAATTTTGCTGTTTTTAGTTGATCCTGGTAAAGGTGATAGAGATATGTTGTGTCAGTTTTTTTTTCTGGAATAACAAGGCTGCACATACATAAACAGGGCTTTAGTACAACTCAAGAAGAGCCAGAATCAAGAAAAGCTCCAGCTTCAATACATGTAGCCAATTAATTTCATTACACTTAATTAACTGCACTGTGATAATGTGAGTCCCTTTGAACTGCAAGATGGGAGGCAAATAAATTTGATAATAAAAAATAAAATAGCATGTAATTAAGTACACTTAATGATTGCATTGTTATTAACCTAGAGGTTGATTACATTAACCCTACATTAGTTCTCTTCAGGTATTTGTGCTGTAACATTGTGTAATCTTAAGTTTCTTTAGTTAGTTCGAGCTTCGGTGTACGGTGCAAAGTTATAAAAATCAATTTACTTTATAACAAAGCCAGGTGCATTGAGTTAGCACAGCTAATAAAAAGCTGTGGATGATGAGCAAGAATTGAGGATATTGTAGGGGACAACCAGGCTGATCCCGAAGGCGGAGTCAAATGCATCATCAGTTTGGATTCTCTACGCCACCATCAGGGATCTAAGTCCTGCCCCCCCCCCTCCTGGAAATCTGTTAACTCTTATCTAGTGCCAATTTGCCTTGAATGTTGATAGATCAGATTCTCATAGATACTGTAGGTAGCATGGAATAAACTCATCGTGCTTTTGAACTCTTATCCTGGCTCCTGATTTCTTGTGCCTGACAGACGCCTGTCATGTTACCAGAAGTCAAACTTGACACTTGTTTCCTGATACTGGATGTGCAAATGTTAAGGCATGGGGGGGTTTTGATTTCTGGTGATACATGTCACCTGACCCAGTTAGGTGTTTTGGCCCTGTGGACGCAAATGTGTGCGGTTCCTCAGATTCAAAGGCCACAAGGTTTTATGAATTATTTATTGAGTCCATTTCTAAACGCCATCCGCCACTTAAAAGAAACGATACGATCGGTTAAGAACACAGCTAGTTCTCGAGTTATGACTGCTTGCTTAGCGAATGTTTGAAATTACAATCTGCCTGGAAAAAGGGACTTATGACCTAGTTCCAAAGTTCCGACAGGCACCCTTCCCCACTGACACACGTCTGCATTTCAGGCTCAGTTACAGTCGTAGGCCGAGAACTAGGCCTGTATCGCATTGATGAGAAATCAACAGAGGCTGGAGAAAATCACTGGCTGCTTGCAAGAATTAAAAGCTGATCAATATCTGAGTTATTCTTAGAACCCGGTGAAATAAACCTAACTCTCAATTTCTGAAACGAACCTGGCTGAAGCCACACAGGTTGGAGGTATACGCGCATGGTTGCAGGTCTCCCTTGCTGTTTTTTTTTAAGGAACTTCTTTCTCTTTAGGGGAGTCCGACTGTCAAGTTCTGAAACGAACCTGGCTGAAGCCACCTTTGTCGTTCTCAGTTGCCACACAGGTTGGGTGGGTGGGTGGAAGAAACCGAAAGGATTGCTAGCCTAAATACAGAGTGATCCCGTGGGAACCAAGGTCATTCCCACAGCTGCTGGAAGGGGGGGGGAGAAGTGTCACGGAGCCCGCCAATTGCCCTCATTGGGTAGCGTGTTCAGTAGCGTAGTAGGGGGAGGGACGTGTAACACTTAGCTACATTGAATTCCTAGGGCAGGGGCAGGCTCTTTTATGACTCGTGGACTTCAACTCCCAGAATTCCTGAGCCAGCCATGCTGAGAGGAAAGGGAGAGGTTTCCAAGCTGAGCCATGGCGGCTCAGGAATTCTGGGAGTTGAAGTCCACGAGTCATAAAAGAGTCAAGGTTGCCTACCCCTGTCCTAGGGCAGTGATGGCGAACCTTTTAGAGACTGAGTGCCCAAACTGCAACCCAAAACCCATTTATGCATCATCGAGTGCCGGGTGGGTGTGGCCCATTGGCTGGGTATGGCTCATTGGGTGGGCGTGGCCCATTGGGTGGGCGTGGTCTGCAGTGGTAACGGCAGACTGGGTGGGACTAAAAAGTTCAATCAATTCCAACTTTGTAAGACCTTTTTTTTTCCCGCGAGAAGTTGAAATTGAATCTTTTTTTTTTTTTGCACACGGCGGCGGAGGCCTAAAGCGAAAAAGTTTTATAAAAAACCCAGCTGAAGGCCTAGGACTGGGGCGACGGTGCGCGTGCCCACAGAGAGGGCTCTGAGTGCCGCCTCTGGCACCCGTGCCATAGGTTCGCCACCACTGTCCTAGGGGGCAAAATTTAGAGTTGGTTTCACTTTTGACCGTTCCGATATTATGTATCCAAAACCATTTCTTTGAGGAAACTTCAAGCCTCGGAGTTCTGATTTGTTTGGGT
Source organism: Protobothrops mucrosquamatus (assembly GCF_001527695.2). Classification (NCBI taxonomy): domain Eukaryota; kingdom Metazoa; phylum Chordata; class Lepidosauria; order Squamata; family Viperidae; genus Protobothrops; species Protobothrops mucrosquamatus. The sequence goes on from NW_015389623.1 coordinate 52,546, forward strand.
CCATTAGTCGGAACCTTGACACTAACTTAATGTAGGGTGTAAAATGAAAAGGGTTGGAATGAAAAACGAAATGGACTCGAACTCATTTTATCGAACAGCAGAAATTTATTCAAACAGAATGCTGAATGTTACTGTAACTGTTCTGATACTGTTTTTCTTACAAAAGATGTTTTCTAAATCCCTCCCAATTCAGGCAAGGACATTTTTACTATCGGGATCGTAGAGAAACACTAAGAGAGTTCGACTTTTAACACCTGTGCGTATAAACTCAGCACATTTTCAAGTAAAAACATAAACCTACTTCCAAAATAGTTTAAATAGCAAAATTACCCGAACCTCTGTTTAAGAATTTCTGCAAAAAATACTTCTTCTTTTAAAACAATCAGTAAATTAAATAATGAGTAAAAAAAAATCCCCACATATATATATATATATACATATATATACAAATATACAGCGAACTCTCTTCTACTACCAGGTAACACACCTGACTAATCCCAGGATATATAAACTCCATTGTTTTTTGGGCAAGTTCCGATTCTGGCTATGTAGAATTGTGCTGCAGTCACCAAAATGAGTAACTCCAGTCCAAAACACAGAAGTCTCTAAAAATGGAAATAAAAAACTGATGCTCCTTGGTTCCCACAGATCCAGGTGTGCTACTAAGTATGTAGTTTGTATCTGATAGCAAAAAGAAATGTCGGACCTGTTGTGCATTTGCTGTAAAGCCTCCCTCTCTTCCTAAAATTTGGGGGACAAAGTTACCATTTGCTTCCCTTTAGAGGGGCGATGACCAGTTTCCCTCACTTTGTCTCCCGCGTTCAACACTGACGGGCTAACTAGGACCTACCATTTTTTCCCTGTTCAGACTTCAGGGTACACTCCAGGATTGTTCTGCCATCCTTTATGTCCTGCGCCTTTTTGCTGCGCTGGGACTGGAGGGATTGCTGTTTGCATTTAAGACCTTCTCTGTGACTCTGTTCCGCTTTCTCTTATCTCCTCCTTCTTTGCATCCGGGCTCAGAGGAGCTTCGTTCCTTCTCTTTACTGCTGGGTTTTTCAGTGGCTTTTGTCAGGTTCCCCAGAGAAGCATAAACTGAAACAAAATGATCAGACCACGATTTGAACGACATCTCCATTTCCAGGCTGCAATGGATTTGCACGCACTTCTTTCCATACGCGATTGTAGCTTTTGTTAAGAAATATACTTTAACATAATGCCTAGTTTAATGAAGAGAAGGACGAGGGGGGACATGATAGCAGTGTTCCAATATCTCAGGGGCTGCCACAAAGAAGAGGGAGTCAAGCTATTCTCCAAAGCGCCTGAAGGCAGGACAAGAAGCAATGGATGGAAACTGATCAAGGAGAGAAGCAACCTAGAACTAAGGAGAAACTTCCTGACAGTTAGAACAATTAACCAGTGGAACAACCTGCCTCCAGAAGTTGTGAATGCTCCAACACTGGAAGTTTTTAAGAAGAGACTGGACGGCCATTTGTCTGAAATGGTATAGGGTTTCCTGCCTGAGCAGGGGGTTGGACTAGATGACCTCCAAGGTCACTTCCAACTTTACCATTATTATTATTATTATTATTATAGAACTGAGGAGAAACTTCCTGATAGTTAGAACAATTAACCAGTGGAACAACCTGCCTCCAGAAGCGGTGAATGCGCCAACACTGGAAGTTTTTAAGAAGAGACTGGACAGCCATTCGTCCGAAATGGTATAGGGTTTCCTGCCTGAGCAGGGGGTTGGACTAGATGACCTCCAAGGTACCTTCCAACTTTACCATTATTATTATTATTATTATTATTATTATTATTATTATTATAGAACTGAGGAGAAACTTCCTGATAGTTAGAACAATTAACCAGTGGAACAACCTGCCTCCAGAAGCAGTGAATGCGTCAACACTGGACGTTTTTAAGAAGAGACTGGACAGCCATTCGTCCAAAATGGTGTAGGGTTTCCTGCCTGAGCAGGGGGGGTTGGACTAGATGACCTCCAGGGTCCCTTCCAACTTTATTATTATTATTATTATTACTATTATTATAATCTATAAAACGTGGCCATTCTATCCACAATTTGTCCAATTCTTCCTTTTGTATCTAGTTAACTACAGGTAGTCCTCGAGATACGACTGTAATGGAACCTGTCCGTCACGGTCGTATGTTGTAATGAGTTGTTTGGTCATGTGACCCAGCCAGTTTTACCACTTTTGTGGCAGGCGTTAAGCAAATCACCACGGCTGTTCAGCAAGCCAGTGACTTTGCTAAAAACTGGGAATGCTTGTTTTTGGCAAAACTGGCATAAAAACGTGGTCACATGACTGGGGGACACGGCAAAGGGCTGTTGCCAAACACCTGAAATTTGGCCACAGAAAGAGCCCGACCGTCAGAACTTTGAATATATAATGAGATCTCATGAATAGGGATAGAGTTATAGGGACATGAAGTCCACATATCTTAAGGTTGCCACAGTTGAAAAGCATTGCAACAGGCCAGTTTCTCACCTCTTAACAACAACAACAATAATAAAATTGGAAGGGACTTTGAAGGTCATCTAGTCCAACCCCCTGCTCAGGCAGGAAATCCTATACCATTTCAGACAAATGCCTGTCCAGTCTCTTCTTAAAAACTTCCAGTGTTGGAGCATTCACCGCTTCTGGAGACAGGTTGTTCCACTGGTTAATTGTTCTAACTGTCAGGAAGTTTCTCCTTAGTTCTAGGTTGCTTCTCTCCTTAGTTAGTTTCCATCCGTTGCTTCTTGTCCTGCCTTCAGGCGCTTTGGAGAATAGCTTGACTCCCTCTTCTTTGGGGCAGCCCCTGAGATACTGGAAAACTGCTACCATATCCCCCCTCGTCCTTCTCTTTGTTAAACTAGACATACCCAATTCCAGCAACCGTTCCTTATATGTTTTAGCCTCCAGTCCCCTAATCATCTTTGTTGCTCTTCTCTGTACTCTTTCTAGAGTCTCAACATCTTTTTTACATCGTGGTGACCAAAACTGGATGCAGTATTCCAAGTGTGGCCTTATCAAGGCATTGTAAAGTGGTATTAATACTTCACGTGNTTGAGCAAGGTACCCCCTATACTATACCTGTACATTTGGTTTTTCTTGCCTAAATGTAGAACCTTACTTTTTTCACCATTTAATTTCATTTTCAACCCCAATCCTTTGCTGACAGTCTGCCTTCTGAAACAATTTTTTTCATGACATGCACACGTGAGGACTAACAAGGGCCAAAATCCTGTCTTACAGAAGACGTGTCTTTCATCTAGCAAAATACCTTCTTCAGCAGTGGAGTGCCCTTCCATCTCTTCCTTTATTTCTTCCTTCACATCGTCTTCTATCATGACTTTACCTGTGCAAAAAATGAAAAGCAGATCAGTGGGAAAGCAGGGAATTTTAATGTCTTCCTTCAGGTGATCTTAGAACAGTGGTTCTCAACCTGTGGGTCGGGACCCCATTTGGGGTCGATCGACCATTTCATGGGGGTCGCCAAGCAAGGCTGTCCGCCATTTTTTTTGTCCGCCATTTTTTCCCCTTTTCCGGCAGGTGCCTTACCTCCCTTGGGCTGGGCCAGCTGGTGGTCGGCCTGCTCCGTCTCTGCCGCTTGCCAGCTACGCCTCGGCCGGCGCAGAGGGCAGACCCACGCATGCGCGGCCCTCCTGGGCAGGGAAAGTCCTCAACTTACGACCGGTTGGGTAGTCCTCGACTTACGACCGGTTTAGTCCTCGACTTACGACTGGTTTAGTCCTCGACTTACGACCGGTTGGGGTCGCGGCATTAAAAAGGTTGAGAACCACTGTCTTAGAAGGTCTCCCAAGTGTGTTTGGGGGCAAAAGGATTTTTTTCACCGCCAGTTCCTGCTGCCACCAAAAGCCCTTCAAATCATTTGAAACTAGATTTGGTGGACATGTGATAAAGAATTATTGGAAAAAGATACATACTTGGCTAGAACAGATGTTAGGAGAACATGTTGATTTTAAACCTGAACTTTTTTTATTAGGTATAATGCCAGAAAAGACTAATAAACAAAGCTTATACTTGACTTTGCATATCACAACAGTGGCAAGAATTATATTTGCGCAACACTGGGAAAATGAAGGAATCCCATCAGATGAAGAAATAATTAAAAAAATACTAGAATGCGCAGAGATGGAGAGATTGACTATGAGACTGAAAGAAAAAGAAGAAATGGACTATTATCAGACCTGGAATTTATTTTACCATTGGCTGGAGGAAAGAAGACAGGATTAGGAATTAAGTATGTATTAGTATGTAAACTCAAGACAGCACGTTGGTTGAAAAATTACTATTGTATGTATGGGAAAAAAACGAATAAAAAAAAACTTATACAAAGAAAATGGTAGAAAGTAATATGTATTTTTTCAGTTTACATTCAACCGGTGCTGTCCTAAAATCTCTTTTTTGTTTGGCGCAAAAAAGAGAACATTCCTATTCCATCTCTAAAACTGACGGCATCATGACCTAAATCTAACTTTATAGTTTTGGCAAAGGGATAAATGTCTCTGTGCTCACTGCCCATTGCTCTTCCCACACGTCAACAGATTTCAAAGTATAGGTAGTCCTCGACTTACAACAATTGAGCCAAAAATTTACGTTGCTAAGTGAGACATTGGTTAAGTGAGCATTGCCCCATGTTACGGCCTTTCTTGCCACAGTTGTTAATTGAGTCACTGCAACTGTTAAGTTAGCGACGTGCTTGTTAAGTGAATCTGGCTTCCCCATTGACTTTGCTTGTCAGAAGGTCGCAAAAGGGGATCACATGACCCGGGGATGCTGCGACCGTCATAAATATGAGTCCGTTGCCATGTGTCTGAATTTTGATCACGTGACCACGGGGACGCTACAACGGTCGTGTGAAAAATGTTCGGAAGTCACTTTTTCAGTGCTGTTGTAACTTTGAACAGCCACAAAATGAATGAGACTACCTGTACCTTTTCTATCCGGAAAACATTGAAAGGAACATTGTATTTACTTTAATTGCTCCCTTTCCACCAAAGATGAATAGCATCCTCCTAGATCAGGGGTAGGCAACCTTGGCTCTTTTATGACTCGTGGACTTCAACTCCCAGAATTCCTGAGCCAGCTATGGTCAACAATCTGGTCAACTAAAGTTCAACACTAAATTGGCACTCGATAAGGGTCAATGGAATTCAGGAGGGGCTGGATTCGGAGTGCTTGTGACAATGTAACAATTCTAAGCTGATGACACACTTAACTCTGCCCTTCATTCAGTTCTGCCTGCTGTTCTCCTACACCAGGGGTAGGCAACCTTGGCTCTTTTATGATTCGTGGACTTCAACTCCCAGAATTCCTGAGCCAGCTATGAAGTCCACGAGTCATAAAAGAGCCAAGGTTGCCTACCCCTGTCCTAGATGGAAATTTTCTCTGTCCCTTCAAGACATGAGCTGTGCTCTTTTTTCAAGGACAAAATTTAGTAGCCTTCCTTAATTCCACCATGGCCACTGCAAAAAATTCCGGCAGTTGAAGTCCATGCATCTGGAAGGCTCCGAAGACAGCTCAAGTTTACAAATTTCTCCAAACTTTTTGAAAATAGAGCAGGTTTACAAAGCTGTTCCATCTTGGTCTGGAAGCTTTACCTGTGCTATCGTTGGAAAGCCTTCAAAAAGGGATGCCAGTTTGGACGATGGCAGAAAACAGCTTCCCAAACAAGCTGCGGCATTTTCATACACCTGTGCTGTCTACAGAACGCCTTCAAGAAGGCGCTACAGTTTGCTTTGAAAATTATGGATATAAATTGAGGACTACCTGATGCTGATTTTTGGTCATTTGAAGACATATCTTTCAGTATAATGGCTTAGGCTGCAATTCTATGCAAACTTTGCATAGTGTCAAGATGAGAAGAATGCTCATGCTGTTTCGGCCATTATTACTTCTTAGCTTGCTTACAGATTCAGGGGAGAAGGGAATGGAATGGAATGTGGATTGCAGGTTCCGAGCAGCCAGGCTGTGAGAATCAAGGTCACTAGTTCCAATATCTCAGTGGCTGCCACAAAGAGGAGGGAGTCAAGCTATTTTCCAAAGCGCTTGAAGGCAGACAAGAAGCAACGGATGGAAACTAACCAAGGAGAGAAGCAACCTAGAACTAAGGAGAAACTTCCTGACAGTTAGAACAATTAACCAGTGGAACAACCTGCCTCCAGAAGTTGTGAATGCTCCAACACTGGAAGTTTTTAAGAAGAGACTGGACAGCCATTTGTCTGAAATGGTATAAGATTTCCTGCCTCAGCAGGTGGTTGGACTAGATGACCTCCAAGGTCCCTTCCAACATCATCATCATCATTATTATTATCTTTTATTCATTAAACATGAACCTCAGTCAACTGAACATTCAAATTGGCTGGTGCTGATGGTTGACACGGGTTGCTACCAGCATCCTAGGTGTCAACCAGGTACCTCCTTAAAATATAAGATGTTCCGAGTAGCGCAGTTTTTTGTAACATTGCTGGAGTTATTGCAGGAAGCTGCAGTTTCTTGATGTATTTTGCAAAGTTTTTGGACATAGTTCCCAATGCCCCGATGACAATGGGTACCACTGTTACACGTTTCATCCATAATCGCGCAGTTTCATAATTTTTTCCAGTTCATTACTATTAATATTAATATTATTATATGCTGTTTACAAAGAACTGAAGACTTTCTCTCGTAATATCTGTCTGAAGCTTAACTGGACAATGTGACCTGCACTATTAGTGAAAGGGGGGGTTTCTGTACTTTTATATGCTGAGTCTGGCGCCAAATAAGTTAGAGCTAGCTTTCCTCTCGTCTGTGCCAAAGTGATGTACTCAATAAAGTTCTGCATTAGAGATTGGACTGTCTCAGCTGTGCTTACTTTGTTGGCTTCGTCAGTCGGAACCATGACAGTAAGATCCTTGTTTGCAAGAAATATACCGTACATCCAAACGTCTCACCTTCTTTTACTTCTTGAAAAATTTCATCAGGGAGGATGAAGTTTTTTTCCGAATTGGGAAAAGGAAGAATCTCCGACTCGTGCTTAAAAAGAAAAACAAGAAATCTTTAAACTGATTATGCCAACCTTTCGATTTTTTTTTCAAAATAAACATATAGAAAATACGATTTTGCAATCCTGGCATATTTAGAAAGAGCTCCTGCTTTGTTTCTAGTCCTTCTTTTTTTTTGTGTGTGTGTTCTTTCTGAGCTCTAAACTCGTTTAGCGTATAAGATCAACACTTCTCAGTAGTTTGTTTTTAAAACTTGTATGTGTTGATGTTTGATTTTGCATTTATATTATTTCATTCTCTTATGTCTTTGTTTTTTTATTGTATTACTGTACTGTGTGTTACCGTAAATCATGCTGTACAAAATATAATTACTCTGTGTGGTATCACTGTTGCCTATGATACTGAAGATCAACAAATAAAATTTCCTTTAAAAATGAAAATATACAAAACTGCAATTTGTTTATCTTTCCCACATATTATACAACCCCTAAATGGGTGCTACAGATACATGGCATGTGCATAAGAAAGACATTAACTAGACCTAAACTACCATTGCCTTCTCAGATGAATTTTAGATCTTGTGATCTCTTTTCAATTCTCTGTTTCCAAGCTTTTTCGCTGATCACAATATTTCAATACCTACAGAGCTTTCTGCAGGCCTATTTAAAAAGCAAGGACAAGATGAAAGGATAAATGTGCGCACGATATAAAGCATATAATCATATATATTGTTATCAACCCAAATCAATTCACTGCAGGATGAAGGTCTCTTTATTGAAGGTTGGGGCCATAATCTACCCAGTTTGTCCAGTGTGGGTGGACAGACAGGGGTTTCTTTTGATTTCCCAATCTAGTGACTAGCCCCAAGTGATCCAGTCTGCTTGCATGCCAAAGGGAGGACTAGAATTTGAGTCTCCCCCACTTATATGCAACCCCTGAACTGCACTGGTTCTTATACCCAAATCGAACATCTAGCATAGTGATGGCGAATCTATGACATGCATGTCAAAGGTGACACAATGTTTTGGGTGACACACTAGTGTTCACCAACACCCTGATTTTTGGAGGCTGTGCAAAAATGGGGTGTGCTTTTATCTGGTTCCAAACATGGGTTTCACTTGTCTTTCATTTTTATAATTATTTGACATTTATTTACATAATACACCACACACGATTGCACTGTAATTTTTAAAAAATAAATTAACTGTTTCTCTTTTGTTAGATGGGCTGATATGTCAACAGAGTTCAAATTTGGCATTTTCCGAATTTTTGACACACTGAGCCCAAAAGGTTCAAGATTGCTGATTTAGCCTGTATTTCCAAGAGAGTGCTCTGGACCCAACACAATTTCTTTGGTACTGTTATCAGCCTCAAAGTCAGGAGTTCCCAAAGACTGAAAAATAGCTCATGTGGAATCTTTTTGTCTGCCCGCAGCTCTGATGCACAATAGAGATGGAAAGGACCACATAGCAATGGTTTCCCTCTGAAAGAACAAACTATCATTTCTACACCTGACCTGGGTTGCAGAGCAGGCATGTTCTATGACCAGCCCTCATTGCTGTAATTCAGCAGAGACCTCTGTTTTTCACCTGTCAATGCTTACCAGTGCCTGCATGTCATACATTGTGCTCAAGTGGTCCCAGATAACTTTGGAAGAAATTTGCCTCCCAATATTCTGACTAAATTTATCTCGGATACAGATCATATGAAAATGGCGATTCACACCTGAAGGAGAAATAAAGAGTTAGAATGGTAGAGAGTGGTAAATGCTACATTAATTAATTAACACAAAAAGAAAGCCTCTTTTGTATCACACTTAACTCCTGATGGTTTATGCAGTGTTTCTCAACCTTGACAACTTTAAAGACGCATGGATTTCAACTCCCAGAATTCCCTACCCAGAATGAGGAATTCTGGGAATTCAGCACACACCTGAAAGTTTCCAAAGTTCAGAAACACTGATTTAATGGGCACATCCATGATTCTCCTTGGATGTTATACAGAAGTTTAAATTTTTTTTAGCATTCCCTGGAAGTCTCTAATTTCGTTATTATCCATAATTGTTCCTGTTTAATTTTCATGTCCAAACAGAGTTCCTGCTGAGGTCACAAGCTACTTTATAAATACTGCAATACAAATCTCTTTCCCAAGATGCCTAGTTTAAAAACTCCACAGTTGATCAAGAATACAACTTGCCATATAGATTATCAGCTGATTTGGTTGAAGGAAATAAGAAGTGCTTTTGGATAAGGGAATTTTTTGCAAAAATGACATGCTTTATCCACCAAGCATAAATGATTTTGTGGGGCAAATGAGAGTTAACAAATCAGCCATTTTTGTCTCTGTGAAGGTATGCATAAAGTAACAGATCACACTCCTTATGCCAAGTTAACATGGAAAACAAAAACAAACCCTCCAGGCTGCAATCAAGGAAAGCAAAACCTGATGAAAAAAATATATATATGCACAAATAATTTAGATTCCAAGGTCTTCTTGGCCAAAGCCTATTCTCTTGTAAAGGCCAACATACAATCACGATGGAATATACAGCAACTACACAAACCACACAAATACAATCTGCTTCTGCCTGCAAGATCTTAGCACTAATTTGGGGTTTGTGAATTTCTGGGGGAGCTGGTCTGGTTTTAAATTCCACATTTATAAAATGAGGGCTCCAACATCCAATACTTTCAATTATTAGCGACTTTCTTCTCAATTCAATCCAAGAAAGAACCAAAGTCAGAAGCTTCCTCCAATGGAACTAAATATTTGAGGAGTCCCCTAAAATGAGCTCTAAGCAAGAATACAGAAGCCCCTTGCCCTTCCCTCATTCCAGTTCATTGAACCTGGGCTCTCCTGGTGGTCTCCCATCCAATAATAACCAGTAATAACCAAGGCCAGCTCAGCTATTTAAGGTCAAAGGCAGCTGGCCGCCCTGCAATTTGCTCTGGAAGGAAACAAAAAAAAAGATGCATTTTCAGTCCAAATGACCCCTTTCACTACTAACGCCTGAAAAGTTAGAAAATCTTCTGCCTCCGGCCAAACAAATTTGCGATAACTGCAATCCAGCGAAATTAGGCCGGTTTGGCAAGAAAGTCCCGGGCCGAAAGTGGAAGGCCCAGACCCCGCGCTGCCGTTAAGGATCCCGCCCGCCTCCTCGCGCCCGCCTCGGCTGGAGCCGCTACTCGAGGCCGAGGCTCGCCTTGCGGCCTGCTTCTCCACCACCACCACCCCCGCCCCGCCTAGCACTCACCGACTGGCTTGTGGCCCAGCATGGCGTGGAAGAGGCACACCTCCACTTCGGGGCTCCACACCACCGGCAACGGCAGCAGCGGCGGCGGAGGCGGCGGCGGAGGAGCCGCCGACGTGGCTGCCATCGCGGCCGAAGCGATAGCGGCCGCTGCAGCCGCCGCCGCGTCCTCCGACGACGCTTGAGGCCCGGGCTCCATCGCTGCCGGAGCAGGCCCAGGGCCCAGGCCAGGGCAAGGGGGCTTCACCTCCGCCGCCCCGGCCGAGCTCTCCGCTTCGCCCATGGCCGCCGCCGAGGCCCATCCGGAGGCCCAGCGCCCCCTGGCGGCCTCGCGGGGCTGCAGCATCAATGGCTGAGGATCTGCTCTCAGCATCTCAGCTTTTGAGGCGAGTGAGTGGATTATGGGTTCAGGAGTCCTTGGTGCTGTCTGAGCTTGGTTCTTTCATTACCCAAACTGGGTAACATCATCACCGCTAGTCAGGGAGTAAAGTTTGCTCTCATTTTATCAGGGAGTAAAGTTTGCTCTCATTTTATACTGGTAGCCCTGTACAGTTCATTTAGTAATAATAATAATAATAATAATAATAATAATAATAATAATAATAATAATAACAACAACAATAACAATAACAATAATAATAATAAATTTGGAAGGGACCTTGGAGGTCATCTAGTTCAGGCAGGAAACCCTATACCATTTCGGAGAAATGGCTGTCCAGTTTCTTCTTAAAAACTTCCAGTGTTGGCGCATTCACCGCTTCTGGAGGCAGGTTGTTCCACTGGTTAATTATTCTAACCGTCAGGAAGTTTCTCCTTAGTTCTAAGTTGCTTCTCTCTTTGGTTAGTTTCCACCCGTTGCTCCTTGTCCTGCCTTCAGGCGCGTTGGAAAATAGCTTGACTCCCTCTTCTTTGTGGCAGCCCCTGAGATTTTGGAGCACTGCTATCATGTTCCCCCTGGTCCTTCTCTTCGTTAAACTAGACATACCCAATTCCAGCAACCGTTCCTTATATGTTTTAGCCTCCAGTCCCCTAATCATCTTTGTTGCTCTTCTCTGTACTCTTTCTAGAGTCTCAACATCTTTTTTACATCGTGGTGACCAAAATTGGATGCAGTATTCCAAGTGTGACCTTACCAAGGCATTGTAAAGTGGTATTAATACTTCACTGAAAAAAGTGACTGATGATTTTTCACACTTATGACTGTTGCAGCATCCCCATAATCATGCGATCAAAATTCAGATGCTTGGCAACTAATCCATATTTGTGACCTTTTCATAAACAAAGTCAATGGGGAAGCCAGATTTGTTTAATAACCAAGTTACTAACTTATCAACTTCAGTGATACACTTAACAACTGTGGCAAGAAAGGTCGTAAAATGGGGCAAAACCCACTTAACAAATGTCTCCCTTAACAACAGAAATGTTGGGCTCAATTGTGGTCGTAAGTCTAGGACTGCCTGTAATGTTGTGGCTTGGCCTGGGGTGGTCTCAGAGATTTTTTGGTTGAATTCAAGGTTGGTTGCTTGAGCAGGGTCCGTAAGATTGTCTGGGACACTACACACCCTCTCCACGACCTGTTTTCCTTGTTACCTTCTGGGAGGAGGGGGCTCCGTGGTATCCGAAGCAGAACATCCAGATTCAGCCCCAGTTCTGTTCCATACAGTATCAACCTTGTGAACCCTCAAGCTTCCTCCTTCCGTTATGTATTCAAGATGGACAGTGATTAATATTTATATGTTACCTATATGTAAGGTTGTAAGTCTACACATATGTTGTATATAGGATGTTTTAAATGTGTGTTATGTATGTGTACACTTTAAGAGCAAGCAATTAAATTTCATTTTTAATGCGTGCTATTGTGTCCACAGTAAAAAATGACAATAAAGGTTATCTAATCTAATCTAATCTAATCTAATCTAATCTAATCTAATCTAATCTAATCTAATCTAATCTAATCTAGGGCAAGGAGAATTTATTAGTTCTTTCTTTCTTTATTTTTCAGCATCCAACCAGGGTGGATTCTTTATGTTTAATGTTAGACCTATTTGACATTTGGGATTTTTTTTGTGTTTCCTTTTTTTTTTGTACCCAAGACTTTTTCCCCCCTTTTTGTTGTTAGTGTTGGATGTTTGTTTTTCTGTTTTGTATTTTATTTTTGTTGATTAAAAAAAGAAATATGAAAATATTTATATATGGATAAAAAAATGCCAACTCCAGTCTGAAAATCTGGCTGACTGAATGATGAACCAATAATCTCATCATTTATATATGTATATTATATAAACATTGCTCTCCTGCAGGTTTATACGCAGGTATTCTGATACAGAAGCCTAAATTAATTCTTCATTTAGAATGTTGGATATTTGATTTGATTTGTTTTGCAAAGTTGATAAATCACTCCAAGTTTTCTTTCCAGGCGAAAGTGTGTATTATAAGTGTTTATAATGAAAGTTGTGGATATAATCCACAAAATATCCCTATTCTTTCATTTAGATTTTGATTTATAGCCATGAAACAGCATCTGTCCTCTTGTGGAGATTAAGTGTTCCTGTGGTTTGTTATTAATTTGAAATCTTAATCCTCCACTTGACATTAAATTAAATAATAACACGTTATACTCTAATGCCACAAATACCAAACTTCAGGGCAGTAAAATGAACTTATTAAAGAAAAATGAAGGAATGTTGGCAAAATCATCCCTTTGTATCTGAAAGTGAATTAAACCTCAAAACCTGCTCTATTATGGTGACAGTTTCTGTTAAATAACTTATTTTATTTATTGGAGCCTTGGTTGAGTTATGTAAATGAAAGAAATTGCCAAGTAAAAGATATCTAAGCTAAGAAAAATCTGCGGTTTTCAATCAGCCATTCATAATCATTTCAATGTTTTAACTTGATCAGCTGTATTCCTAACTTAACAACTGCAGTGATTCATTTAACAACTGTGGCAAGCAAGGTCGTAAAATGGGGCAAAATCCACTTAACAACTGTCATGCTTAGCAATGGAAATTGGGGGCTCAATTGTGGTCATAGGTCAAGGACTACCGGTATTGTGTTAATGTAACACTATTGCAGGTTGCAGTTCAAAACATAATTACTTTTATTTTTTTTGCCATGAAAACATTTCGCTTCTTATCCGAGAAGATTCTTTAGTTCTGAACTGAACTGAATGAACTGAAGAAGACCAGGGGTAGGCAACCTTGGCCTAGACTTTGAGTTAATCTTGAAAGAAATGCTACCTTTTAAGTTTCTCTCAAAAGTCCTCCTTAATAGCCAACATAGTCTTTCCTCAAAGTAGACAGTGACACGAGCCTGAATGCAACATTTAAAATTGGTGTCCCATTTCAGTCAGAATAGATCTGGAAAGGACCTTGGAGGTCTTCTAGTCCAACCCTCTGTTCAAGCAGGAGACCCTATAACATTTCAGACAAATGGCTGTCCTGTCTCTTCTTAAAAGCCTCCAGTGATGGAGTACCCACAACTTCTGGAGACAAGCCATTCCACTGGTTAACTGTCCTCAGTGTTAGGAAGCTTCTCCTTAATTCCAGGTTGCTTCTCCCCTTGATTAGTTTCCATCCATTGTTTCTTGTCTTGCCTTCTGGTGTTTTGGAAAATGATGATGGTGTTTTTACGGTGACTATGATCATGATTTATCACTTATACCTTTTATGTACACTGAGAACTTATGCAGTGAAAACAAATTCCTTGTGTGTCCAATCAAACTTGGCCAATAAAGAATTCTATTCTATTCTATTCTATTCTATTCTATTCTATTCTATTCTATTCTATTCTATTCTATTCTATTCTATTCTATTCTACTCCAGTACATTCCACTCCGTTCTGTTCCGTTCTACTCCACTCCACTCCGTTCCGTTCCATTCTATTCTATTCTATTCTATTCTATTCTATTCTATTCTATTCTATTCTATTCTATTCTATTCTATTCATTCTTTGTAGCAGCCCTTCAAATACTGTGTCCTAACATACAGGTAGTCCTTGACTTATGACCACAATTGAGCCCCAAAAATCTGTTGCTGAGCAAGACAGTTGTTAAGTGAATTTTAGCCCCATTTTATGACCTTCCTTGCCACAATTGTTAAGTGAATCACTGTTAAGTGAATCATTTGTTAAGTTAGTCCCATGGTTTGTTAATCATTTGTTAATCATTTGTTAAGTTAGTCCCATGGTTGTTAAGTAAATCTGTCTTCCTCATTGACTTTTCTTGTCCAAAGGTCACAAAAGGGGATCACAGGGTGCTGCAACTGTCATAAATATGAGTCAGTTGCCAAGTGTCTGAATCTTGATCACATGACCATGGGGAGGCTGCAATGGTTGTCAATGTGAAAAATGGTCATAAGTCACTTTTTTCAGTGCCTTTATAACTTTGAATGGTCACTAAATGATCTGTTGGAAGTCGAGGACTACCCGTATTGGGTGAACCCAGAAAATGAGTTAATTCAGTTTGCTTTATGAACTCTGTGTCTTTTTTCCTCTTCTAAGCCCCTCTTCTATGAAAGCCTTAGTAGTAGTAGTAGTAGTAGTAGTAGTAGTAGTAGTAGTAGTAGTAATAATAATAATAATAATAATAATAATAATAATAATAATAATAATAATAATGTTGGAAGGGACCTTGGAGGTCACCTAGTCCAACCCCCTGCTCAGGCAGGAAACCCTCTACCATTTCGGACAAATGGCTGTCCAGTCTCTTCTTAAAAACTTCCAGTGTTGGAGCATTCACCGCTTCTGGAGGCAGGTCGTTCCACTGGTTAATTGTTCTAACTGTCAGGAAGTTTCTCCTTAGTTCCAGGTTGCTTCTCTCCTTGATTAGTTTCCATCCATTGCTTCTTGTCCTGCCTTCAGGACAAGATGGAAATATTGATCCTAAAGCTCATTTTAGATGAAAACGTTACTGCCCATGGAATTTCCAATCTTTCTCTACTCCTTCAACCCTCTAATTCAGAAAAAAATCAGATAATTTTAATTTTAGCTTGTCCGCTGGTTCTATCTTGAACAGATAAATTCAGCCTATGTTTTTGCACAGTTTTATCCGATCAGGTAATATTGTGTTCTGATCTCAAGGCTGTGAAGCTAAGTAATATTAACCGTGATCTGGATGACCTCAAGCCATTATTGTCTAGGGTGCATGATGAGTGACGATGCATCAGACTGTCCTCATTAGATGCTCAGAAGATAAACTTATCAGTCGTATTTCTTATTACTGCGTTGCACACTCTAAAGCATTTAATGAGGTAGGAGAAACCATCGCCTAATGATGCTATTAATGGTAATGATCAGTAAAAAAAATAAATTATGAACCCCTTTGCAAGACTGAAGAGGTCATGATGTTCCAGCTTTCAGCTTTTCTGAATTACAAACAAGGATATGCTTAGAGCTGATAGAAATTTTTTTTTCTCATGATTAAAACCAGAGACCAGCATGCAATTCTCTTAAACTGTTTGATAGTCCTCGACTTATGACAGGTCGCTTAATGTTCAAAGTTATGATTGACCCAGAAAAAATGATTTCCAACCTGTCCTTGAAATTACAACTTCTGCACTGCTCTTCTGCTCATTTGATTGCATTTTGAGTGCTTGGTAGGCAGCTCCTATTTACAACAACAACAACAACAACAACAATAATAATAAAGTTGGAAGGGACCTTGGAGGTCATCAAGTCCAACCCCCTGCTCAGGCAGGAAATCCTCTACCATTTCAGACAAATGGCTGTCCAGTCTCTTCTTAAAAACTTCCAGTGTTGGAGCATCCACCGCTTCTGGAGGCAGGTTGTTCCACTGATTAATTGTTCTCACGGTCAGGAAATTTCTCCTTAGTTTTAGGTTGCTTCTCTCTTTGGTTAGTTTCCATCCGTTGCTTCTTGTCCTGCCTTCAGGTGCTTTGGAGAATAGCTTGATTCCCTCTTCTTTGTGGCAGCCCCTGAGATACTGGAACACTGCTATAATGTCCCCCCTCGTCCTTCTCTTCATTAAACTAGACATACCCAATTCCAGCAACCGTTCCTTATATGTGTTAGCCTCCAGTCCCCTGATCGTTTTTGTTGCTCTTCTCTGTACTCTTTCTAGAGTCTCAACATCTTTTTTACATCGTGGTGACCAAAACTGGATGCATTATTCAATTGCAATCATTTGCAGTGTCCCATGGTCATCTAATTTGTGATTTTTTTTTTCTTTCTGACAAAAAAAAGGCAAAATACATCCATTGGATAAGCTGGATTTAAATTTAGGACCACGTAATTTCCTTAATGACCATGTTACTCACTTAATAGCTAGGATGGCTTGTTTAACAATTGTCATTAAAGTGTTTGTAAAATTAAAGACTTGTAAATATTTATGCAAAGATTTATGATCAGAACTCTGAACTCAGTTGTAGTCATAAGTCAAAAACTACTTTCCTACGAATAGTGGATGCACATCCAATCAATCTATGTTTCTACACACAATCCAATACTTACTGCCATATACAATTATAAGTACAGTTTAGTTTGCAAAATCATGCCTGAGGCAACAGAAGCAACTTAAAAAGGGGCATGATTTTGCAAACTAAACTGTACCTATAATTGTATATGACAGAATATGCATTGAATATGCATCCACTATTCACAGGAAAAGAACAGGCAGATCTGCGGGGGTGGAATTAAGCATGTCATCAGCTTAGAGTTGTTACATTTCCATAAACAGTCCAACCCCTCCTTGACTCTTATCTTTAGTGCTGAACTTTAGTTGACCAGATTCTTGTATATAAACTTGAATAAATCTTCTATGCTGCAGTGGTCCTGACGAATGGCCCTAATTCTTTCTGCCTGACATTAATCTGGTCAACTAAAGTTCAACACTAAATTAGCACTCGATAAGGGTCAATGGAATTCAGAAGGGGCTGGATTTGGAGCGTTTGTGACAATGTAACAATTCTAAGCTGATGACACACTTAACCCTGCCCTTCATTCAGTTCTGCCTGCTGTTCTCCTACACCAGGGGTAGGCAACCTTGGCTCTTTTGTGAGTCGTGGACTTCAACTCCCAGAATTCCTGAGCCAGCTGTGCTGGCTCAGGAATTCTGGGAGTTGAAGTCCACGACTCACAAAAGAGCCAAGGTTGCCTACCCCTGTCCTACACTATCTGGCTGAGGGATTCTGGGAGTCAAAGTCCCCACATCTTCAAGTTGCCAGTGTTGAGAAGCATTGCTGTATTTGTTAAAGAAATATAAGCACTGCTTTAATTGTTTGCTCATTTCCTATTTCCAGTTCCCTGACCCCTGGCTGGCCTGTATCCCAGAATTTCTAAAGAGTACCTGCCTTGCAGATCTCTTACTGCCAAATTGCTCTGACAATTCAAAATATATATTCTTTTAAAGATACCGGTAAATCTGTTCTTAAGTAAATGGACTGCTGTAGCCTTCTATTTGTGATGGAGCTTTTTTTTTTTAAAGCGGAACTGTAATGATTGGGTTTTAGGTTTTTCATTTTTTTAAAAAAAAAACCTGCTTAGTCTATATTTCCCCCCCCCCCACAATACAAGTCCAGAACATTTTTAATATTGTTCTAGTCATTTTCATTAGCAGACTGTTTGTTCCTTGCCATTTTTAAATCAGGATATATAATGCTACGGGCTCTCTGGATGATTGCATTTCTTGACAGTAATATAGTAAACTCCCTGTAGAGTTGAATTGTGTATTCCATTTTGTTCCTATTTCTTCTTTCTTAAAAAAAAAGAAGAAGAAGTCTCTACTGGCAAACTGAATTACAGTCCCATCTTTTGATCCAATAAAGAAAGGCTGAAAATTTAAGTTATTGTGATATTCACTTTCAAATTTCCATTTCAGTATTGCTTCTTTATTACATATGATTTAAGATGCTGTACCAGCCTGAGTCTAAACAGGGATTGCATTTATTCTGCCCTCTGTTTCTGCCCTCGCTGCTGATTGCTCTACCTTGAATAATCTTATACAGTGTAATCATGTTTGTTGACCAAAGGATCACTTTTTATGGGTTGGTTTAATGCAGGGGCCACCACATTTTCCAGACTTACAAAGAGAGTATGGCTTAATAAGAAGTTGACAGAACATACAAAGATCCAGGTCTATAGAGCCTGCGTCCTGAGCACACTCTTGTACTGCAGTGAGTCTTGGACTCTTCACGTACGGCAGGAGAGAAAGCTGAACACTTTTCATATGCGCTGTCTCCGACGTATTCTCGGCATCACCTGGCATGACAAAGTCCCAAATAGCGCAGTCCTGGAATGTGCTGGAATCTTTAGCATGTATACACTATTGAAACAGCAATGTCTACACCGGCTTGGGCATGTCGTGAGAATGGCTGATGGTCGGATTCTGAAAGATCTCCTGTATGGAGAACTAGTGCAGGGAAAGCGCCCCAGAGGGAGACCTGAGCTGCGATATAAGGATATCTGCAAGAGGGATCTGAAGGCCTTGGGAATGGACATTAACAGCTGGGAATCCTTGACCTCTGATCGTTCAGACTGGAAGCTAAAGACGCAGCATGGCCTTCTCCAATTCAAAGAGACACTTGTGCGGCAGGCTGAGGCAAAGAGGCAGTCCTGGAACCAGCGAAATCTGGGGGCTGGACAGGGGACAGATTGTATCTGCCCTCAGTGTGGAAGGGACTGCCATTCTCGAATTGGCCTTTTTAGCCACACCAGATGCTGCCTTAGGACCTCTTTCCAGAGCACAATACCATAGTCTCTCAAGACTGAAGGATGCCAATGGATGGATGGATGGAATGCAGGGGTAGGCAACCTGGGCTCTTTTATGACTCGTGGACTTCAACTCCCAGAGTTCCTGAGCCACCATGGCTCAGCTTGGAAACCTCTCCCTTTCCCCTCAGCATGGCTGCCTCAGGAATTCTGGGAGTTGAAGTCCACGAGTTATAAAAGAGCCAAGGTAGCCTACCCCTGGTTTAATGTTTTCCTTAATGCAGTTGTTAAAAAAGAGTAGGATCATTGGTAGGAAAGCCATAGATGTGTGTAACTAAGCATTAATCCTATATACAGTGGAAGCCCTGCAGAAGTCCAATCAGAATAGAGCTGGAACGGACCTTGGAGGTCATCTAGTCCAACACCCTGCTCAAGCAGGAGAACCTATACTATTTCAGACAAATGACCGTTCAGTCTCTTCTTAAAAACCTCCAGTGTTGGAGCACCCACAACTTCTGAAGGCAAGCTGTTCCACTGGTTGATTGTTCACACTGTTACGAAGTTTCTCCTTAATTCCAGGTTGCTTCTCTCCTTTCCATCCATTGTTTCTTGTCCTGCCCTCTGGTACCTCCTCCTCCTCCTCCTCCTCCTCCTCCT
>NW_015389623.1:73058-74769 GCF_001527695.2 Protobothrops mucrosquamatus
CTTCTTCTTCTTCTTCTTCTTCTTCTTCTTCTTCTTCTTCTTCTTCTTCTTCTTCTTCTTCTTCTTCTTCTTCTTCTTCCAGGCAGTCTTGATAGAGGACGATTTACTTTTTCAGATTGTCATGCCCTGATGTCATGTGACCATGATTTGTCACTTTCCCAGCTGGGAAAAAAAGTCATTTGGGAAAGCTGGATTCGCTTAACAACCATGCAATTTGCTTATATGACCATACAATTTGCTTAATGGCCACTGTAATTCACTTTACAACCATTGTAAAAATGGTCATAAAATCAGGTCTGGTCACATGATGACTTAGTATCGCACCGACTTGTGATGGAAATTCCTATTGTGGTTGTAAGTCAAGGATTACCTGTAAAGTTTTTTCATATTTGTAACTCAATATACATATACACTCACCAGAAGCCACACTCCTAAAACAGGTGGAACCAGAACAAAAAAGTTATATTGATAAAAAGTTCTCTGGATATTTTATCTGACTGTTGCAATAAATAGGTTTCCAAATTGGTTGGCTTGGTCCATTTTTACCATTCTCAACAAAAATACTTAATTGTCAAAAGCTGGGAAAATCAGGCAATTCAGGTGTTCAAGTGAGTATAAAGATCATTGCATTAATAAGAAAAGAATTACATAAAATGATATGTAATTTTTCCGAGGAATTTCCCTGTTTGAAAACTGCTGGGTTGAATTAAAGCAAATTACAGTTATTATCCAAATTTGTAGCAGGTAAATCTGTTCTTTTTGCTCCTTAAGTGTTCTACAGTCCCCATTATGCATTACAAAAATGACATTCAGATGGCAGATTAGTGAAGTCAAAGGTGCAGAGGGAAAGAAAATGAAAATAAAAATAAGGTAATTCATAAGGGCAGGCCTTTCATGCTGTAAATATTTTTCATTAGATGAAGTAATTCAGCTTTTTAGTATGCAGTCCCTCAAAGCGGTTATCGTAATATGTTTCTCTGGAGCAACCTTTGTAAAATGAAAAGAAGAGAAAGAGAGAGAGAGAAAGGGGTCTGGATGAGGAACTCTGAAAATAATTTTCATAATATACACAAACACCGCCTTGCATTATGCATGAATTCAACGTCAATCCATGCAAAGGTTAGGAACTTAAATCAATGCACAATCAAAATGACTGAGCAAAAATAAATGCGAAAGTTAGAGGTGCATTAGAATCAGTACAGAACGAAGCCATGTACAACAGAAAATCTATTTCAGAGCCAGATTCCTAGGAAGGGAAGAATAAAATATGATTAAGAAACGTGTTGTTCAATTGCCAGTAGTGAGAAATTGAAAGTACATGTTGGAAATGAGATTGATGCTTGGAGGAATGGATAACCATGATGCCACCACTGAAAAGTGAGGCTAACTATGTTGGTACTGAAAAATGAAATGGGGCTGTAGTTGTAGGTTTTCAAAACACATGGAATTTAAGCCATTGCTGCTACAGTTTAATGTTAGTCAGTTGCCTGGGATTACATGAAATCAGGCTGCTGGACAGCTCCTAAAACCAAAAGTGGCCTGATTTTCACAGAGTTTTTCTTCAGCAAGATCTATTGAGAGAATGAGATGGGGTTACAGCAGGGGTCTTCAAACTTGGCCCTTTTATGACTTGTGGACTTCAACTCCCAGAATTCCTCAGCCAGTGTGCCTGGCTGAGGAATTCTGGGAGTTGAAGTCCACAAGTCATAAA
>NW_015389623.1:74809-97426 GCF_001527695.2 Protobothrops mucrosquamatus
TGGACAGCTCCTAAAACCAAAAGTGGCCTGATTTTCACAGAGTTTTTCTTCAGCAAGATCTATTGAGAGAATGAGATGGGGTTACAGCAGGGGTCTTCAAACTTGGCCCTTTTATGACTTGTGGACTTCAACTCCCAGAATTCCTCAGCCAGTGTGCCTGGCTGAGGAATTCTGGGAGTTGAAGTCCACAAGTCATAAAAGGGCCAAGTTTGAAGACTCCTGGGTTACAGGAATGACAACAATATACTGGTAGGACTTTAAGACAAAGTCTTTCTGATTTTCCTTTGAACAGAAGGAAGACAAATCTTTTCACTTCTAATGTAGTAATTCTTTTAATGACTGTTCACATAAGCATCTACTACAGCTTCATTCCATTATAATACCCTGTTGCCTCATCTCTCCTGCTCTAGTGTTTCTGAACCATAACAAACTTTAAGATATATGTCCCAAAGGTGCTTTTTCACGAGGCAACTGGACTTCCTTGTTTTTCTTTGAAGACGTTTCGCTTCTCATCCAAAAAGCTTCTTCAGCTCACCCCCCAAAGCTGAAGAAGCTTCTTGGATGAGAAGCGAAACGTCTTCAAAGAAAAACAAGAAAGTCCAGTTGCCTCCTGAAAATAGCACCTTTGGGATAACTATGATCTTGGATGACTGAGAATCTCCATAGACATTTAAGAGATATGGATTTCAGCTCCCCAAATTCTCCAGTCAGCAGTCTCCAGTCTTCCAAGTTCTAGTCCAGCACCTTAATCACCCCATTAAACTGGTGTTTTGGGAACTTGCTGGCCTAGACAGCTGAACTAGTGCCCCATCAAAAGCCAAGAAGCGCTAGATAGCCTCCATTTCACACAGCCAAGCCTGTCAAGACTTTATTTATTTATTTATATCTCACCTTTGTCCTAGTGGACAATCACCTAAATATGAGCCAGCAGTGTGCTGCAGCTGCCAAAAAGGCCAACACAGTGCTGGGCTGCATTAACAGAGGGATAGAATCAAGATCACGTGAAGTGTTAATACCACTTTACAATGCCTTGGTAAGGCCACATTTGAAATACTGCATCCAGTTTTGGTCACCGCGATGTAAAAAAGATGTTGAGACTCTAGAAAGAGGACAGAGAAGAGCAACAAAGATGATTAGGGGACTGGAGGCTAAAACATATAAGGAACGGTTTCTGGAATTGGGTATGTCTAGTATAACGAAGAGAAGGATGAGGGGGGACATGATAGCAGTGTTCCAATATCTCAGGGGCTGCCACAAAGAAGAGGGAGTCAAGCTGTTCTCCAAAGTGCCTGAAAGCAGGACAAGAAGCAACAGATGAAAACTAAGAAAGGAGAGAAGCAACCTAGAACTGAGGAGAAACTTCCTGACAGTTAGAACAATTAACCAGTGGAACAACCTGCCTCCAGAAGCGGTGAATGCTCCAACACTGGAAGTTTTAAAGAAGAGACTGGACAGCCATTTGTCCGAAATGGTATAGGGTTTTCTGCCTGAGCAGGGGGTTGGACTAGATGACCTCCAAGGTCCCTTCCAACTTTACTATTATTATTATTATTAACTGAAAATGGCAAACATGCCTAATACATGTTTCCTTCTCCTGTTTTCCTCACAACAATCCTGTTGAGTTGAGTTGAGCTGAGAGAGAGAGTGACTGGTCCAAAGTCACCCAGATGGCTTTCATTCCTAAACTGGGACTAGGACTCACCATCTCCTGGTTTTGATATCTAAGGGGAAACCCATGCAGAGTTCAGTGTTTTTCGCCAGTGTTTCGGGAATTGGAGTCCACACATCTTAAAGTAGCCAAAGTTCATAAATACTTCTCTAGAAAAAAATCAGAGAAGTGCTATTCCTTTTTAGATGCTTTAATATGGGGGGGTGTCTTCAAATTTGGCCCTTGTATGACTTGTATACTTCAACTCCCAGAATTCCTCAGCCAGCATGCCTAGCTGAGGAATTCTGGGAGTTGAAGTCCACAAGTCATAAAAGGGCCAAGTTTGAAGATCCTTGCTTTAATCAAATGTTAGAGAGGCTCAGCCATAGATTTTTGTATCAGGTGTAGTTTGATATCCAGCACCCCCCAATCCTTTTTACTAGGCCCCCCAAATTACAGGAATAAAGCTCAGGAAAAAAAAATACAGAAGCAATGTTTCACTGATGAACCCTTGGCTATTGTGAAAAGCAGAAATATTGAATCAGGCCTGTTGATTCACAAAGAGAGTTCTGTGGAGGTAATAGACAGACTAAAGATAAGGGGATAAAATTAATTACATTTGTTTGACAGGATTAGGACCAAGGATGTCCGTATTTTAGACCCATTGCTAGCCTTTGAGAAACA
Organism: Protobothrops mucrosquamatus; assembly: GCF_001527695.2. Classification (NCBI taxonomy): domain Eukaryota; kingdom Metazoa; phylum Chordata; class Lepidosauria; order Squamata; family Viperidae; genus Protobothrops; species Protobothrops mucrosquamatus. The sequence goes on from NW_015389623.1 coordinate 77,142, forward strand.
AGCTAAACAAATCTAATAACGAAAGCACACAAAGCAATCCTTTGAATTATGAAATGCTGTAAAACTGTATAAAAATCCTTGTACTCATCAAATCAATTGATCAGCTGTCCCAGAACTGCATGTTGTTGCTGGTTCTGCTCATTAATAAACTGGATCCATCTTTCCTAAGCAGCCTCCATTTTTATTTCCAGCATCTTAGCCTCCATTTTATTTACTCCCAGCTTGGAACTGGACCTGATTTTTCTTTCAACACTTCGAAACAGTGTTTATATTTCAAAACAACCAACTTCATGTGAACCTTTGTGGGCATTTGGCTAATCCTAGCAAAGATTACATATAAAGAGTGATCAGAATATCTTGCAGCATTATTTAATAGCTTTTAAATGCAGCTCTTGGTAGACAGTATTATGATTTTCTGGGCGTGCTGTGTCCCATTAGATTAATTTTAAAATATGTCATAGGCTGAGGTTTACAATTGCTTCCCAAAATATAGTATTTGCAGGCTGTCGATGCCTTCATTTGGAAGTCACAAAGGCAGTTAGCAAAATTGCTAACATTTGGCAAATGCACAATCACAACTTGCTATTTCTTTCTTCTCTTTGCGAGTGGCGCTTTGGGTTTTAGTAATAAAAGTGCCACATCGCACACATTATCCCTCTCAACAACATATGGAAGCTGCAACTAAATTGAAAAGAAAATAATGGGTACACGGTATTCTCTCAGCAGCAGTTTCTTTTGGGGAGAGAAAAAAAAACATGGCCCATCCATGAAAACTCATAGATTCAAAAGTGAACATTCTCAACTCTTCTTGGTTCAGGAATGCAAATTAGTAGACCCCAGAGGGATGGCTGTCTAACCCCCCCCCCACTTGCCAAACAGTAAAAGAGAGCTAGCATCTCATTGGACCAGTGTTTCTCAACTGTGGCAAGTTTAAGATGGGTGGATTTCAACTCTCAGAATTGTGGGAATTGAAGTCTACCCATCTCAAATATGCCACGGTTGTCAAACACTGCACTAGCCAACTGCATATTTTCTCAAGCTGTTTGCATTAACAGAATAATAGAATTGGAAGGGACTTTGGACGTCCTCTAGTCCCCATTCTTAAGCAGGAAACCCTATACCATTTCAGACAAATGGTTGTCCAATCTCTTTTTAAAAACCTCCAGTGTTGGAGCACCTTCAATTTCTGGAGGCAAGTCGTTCCGCTGATTAATTGTTCTGTCAGCAAATTTCTCCTTAGTTCTAGGTTGCTTCTCTCCTTGATTAGGAGGTCCTTTGGTAAATGGTAGTCCTCACTTAGCGACCACAATTGGGACTGGCCATTTCATTGCCAAGCACCACAGTCGCTAAGTGCAAAATCCCATAACTGGGTTGGGTTAAAACCTCACTTTCCCTTCAAATTATTAAGGAGAACAGTGCAAACATTAAGCAAAAGAGTATGTGACAGCAATTTACTTTTTTTTATTTACACCTTGGTTTCCATTAATTCTGCCTGTTACAAGCCCGTTGCAAGGCACCCAAATGGTTATCACTTGATGTGGGATGCTTTGAGGATCCTAATATGAGGATTCATCCCTAGTAGTTTGGGTGGATTGCAGTTTGCAAAGGTTTGATCAGCATTTCTCAACTTCAGCAACTCTAAGATGTATAGACATCTGCTCCCTGAATCCTCCAGGGAATTCCCTACACGATTTAAAGTTGCTGAGGATGATAAATGCTGGCTGAAGCCTTTAAATCAAAGTCGGTTATGGAGATTCTTAATCTTCCAGGCCATGGTTGTCCCAAAGGTGCTTTTCCAAAAGGCAACTGGGCCTTTTCTTTGTTTTTTCTCTGAAAATAGGGCTTTTTGTGCCTGAGAAGGATTGAAACCTGGGTTTTCCTGCTCTTGATTCAGGATTTTTGCTGCAGCATTAAGACAGCCTTCAAACGAAGTTGGTCTGAATTACTTAAGCAGCGCAAACCAAAATCCTGCTTCTGTCGAAAAAGAGGAATGTGTTCAGCCTTGCTATCAACTTTATAGGCAACCAGCCCAGATCCTTCCTGGTTATCTCAGGATGCTAAAATTTTCCATTAACCTTCTGTAGGCAATTCAGTTCCGAGCAGGAACACAATTGCAACAATAATTCCGAATTAGCTAGAATGGAAGAAAGAGCTTGGCAAGAAACCACGCTGATTAAACCAAGACCAACAACGGGATTTGTTGCCAGTTGAAATCTTCAGGGAGAAGTTTTCTCTGCTAAACAAACTAACAAACCAAACAAAAAATGAGACACAAAGCTTATTTGAAATTTTGTTTATAAGATAGGTCAAACTGTAAACGAGGCAGAGAAAATGCTTGGCACAGACATTAAATCCTTCCAGGCTGTAGGCTTGACGAGTGGCAGAGGAACGGACTCACCGTTGTCTTTTAAAATTTAAATTATTTGCTTATTTGCTTAATTGTTTATGGATTTAAATTTGTTTGCCACCCATAACTGTCTTCCAGTACTTGAGGGGCTGCCACGGAGAAGAGGGTGTCAATTTATTCTCCAGAGCAATGGGTGGAAGCTTATCAAAGAGAGATGCAACCCAGAACGAAGGAGAAATTTCCTGTTAATAAGAACAATTCATCAGTGGAACAGCTTGTTTCTGAAAGTTGTGGGTGCTCCATCACTTGAGGTTTCAAGAAGAGACAGAACAGCTGTTTGTCCTGAATTTCTCCAGCCCCCTAATCATCTTTGTTGCTCTTCTCTGCACTCTTTCCAGAGTCTCAACATCTTTTTTGTATCGTGGTGACCAGTACTGGATGCAGTATTCCAAGTGTGGCCTTACAAATGCTGTATAAAGCAATATTATCACTTCTCACGATCTTGATGCTGTCCCTCTGATATTGATCTAATTGTCAATGCTGCTAACATCGGATGTTCTTGCTTTGACAACAGATGGAAATGTAGCCATTTTTTCTCTATCGCTTTTAGAGTTCGTTGATGCTGGGAGGGGGAATGTGGATGAGAGTCCAGCTAGTCAAAACAATAATAACTCAGCTGTGGGAACCCAAGGTTATTAAGTCCAGAGTTGATAGAGATTTGATGGGCTGGAGAGCTGGGGAGAAAGCCCACGCTTCAAGTTAATTGAGGAATATGATTTATGACTGTTAATTAGAGGACGGAATTGCACTTTGCTACTTTGTGCCAGGGGAGGGGAATTCAGTTTTTGGCTTCAACTATGTAGTGCCAATACTTTGTTTCTCGAATAAAAGATTCTTTAAGGAAAACAATGCCTTGAAGTTCTTTTGAAGAGATTCATCTGTCGGAACCTTGACATTAATGCAATACTTTGTCCATTCTACCCAATTGGGATATCAATGTGCTAAAGGCAAAGAAATTAACTGGGATCAGTTGTTGGCTTGGCTAAGCTGGGGGAGAAAGGGTTTACAGCTAGTGAAGACCAGTTCTCCAAGAAAAAAAACTTGTTGTTTTGGGGATGAAAATTTGCAGAGCCAGATGGAAAATGTGGCAACTGAATGGATCAGCCTCCCCCCCCTCTTTTCATCCTCCTGGTTTGGATGTGATGGATCCCACGTCTCATTCATTGAGTTGGCCTCCAAGGGAGAGACACGATGGCCAGACAGGCTGTAACAAGTTGTGTCTAATCAGAGAGTGTTGTATATCACACTTCCCGGCACAAGGGCACTTGCTCAAGCAGTGAACATTACTCAGACAGAAGCCAAAGAGCACCAGTGTAGAAAGTTTTATGTTTGCATCTATCACGTTGAGATACTGCAGTCCTTTGAAAAGATCACCCAAGAAGGGAATGGAGGTGGAGGACTATGGGCAGGGGTAGACAACCTTGGCTCTTTTATGACTTGTGGACTTCAACTCCCAGAATTCCTGAGTCAGTATGGCTGGCTCAGGAATTCTGGGAGTTGAAGTCCATGAGTCATAAAAGAGCCAAGGTTGCCTACCCCTAGTCTAGATTTCGAGTTAATTTTGAAAGAAATGCTACCTTTTAACTCTCTCTCAAAAGTCCTCCTTAATAGCCAACATAGTCTTTTCTCAAAGCAAAGAGTGACACGAGCCTGAATGCAACATTTAAAATTGGTGTCTCATTTCTATCAGAATAGAGCTAGAAGGGACCTTGGAGGTGTTCTAGTCCAACCCTCTGTTCAAGCAGGAGACCATATAACATTTCAGAAAAATGGCTGTCCAGTTTCTTCTTAAAAGTCTCCAGTGATGGAATACCCACAACTTCTGGAGACAAGCCATTCCACTGGTTAACTGTCCTCAGTGTTAGGAAGCTTCTCCTTAATTCCAGGTTGCTTCTCCCCTTGATTAGTTTCCATGCATTGTTTTTTGTCTTGCCTTCTGGTGTTTTGGAAAATGATGATGGTGTTTTTACGGTGACTATGATCATGATTTATCACTTATACCTTTTATGTACACTGAGAACTTATGCAGTGAAAACAAATTCCTTGTGTGTCCAATCAAACTTGGCCAATAAAGAATTCTATTCTATTCTATTCTATTCTATTCTATTCTATTCTATTCTATTCTATTCTATTCTATTCCACTCCACTCCACTCCATTCCACTCCACTCCACTCCATTCCGTTCCGTTCCGTTCCGTTCCATTCCAGCCATGCTGAGGGGAAAGGGAGAGGTTTCCAAGCTGAGCCATGCTGGCTTAGGAATTCTGGGAGTTGAAGTCCACAAGTCATAAAAGAGCCAAGGTTGCCTACCCCTGACAATGGGTTATAGAATGCAGGCAGAACTTTACTCTAGGTATTCCTCAACTTATGACCATTCTGTCAGAACCCATATATTACTGGGGGGAGGGAATCTATTTTATTTTCTTCTATTCCTTATTACGGGTTCTGCCATTCTCCTGAAGGGGAGGGGGGAAAGACACTGCGGGCTGTCTCTTTGTTTATTTCTTGCGCTATAATATATCCTTTCCGCTATTGCTGCATATTTACTCTTTGAACTGTCTCTCCCTTGATGTTACCTGGGGGAGAGAAAGGAATGTGCCTCCAGCCATCTGGCTTATCTCTCTTTTCGGAAGGGAAGGTGTGAAGACCCAATAACATCGATGGGAGCCTGGGAAAGGCCTGTGTTATCAGCTCCTTTCCCACAGCGGACTTAACACCTGAGGATTGGCCCATTCAAACTGACCAGAAGAACTATTGGGGTGTGGTTTGCTTGGGACTCTTTTAGTCTAGTGATCTGAGCAGGAAACCCTCAGATCCTGCCTATCATGCCTGCTATCAATAAAAGTTCCTTTTGGAAGAGACTGCTTCCACGAGTCCTGCTTTCTTAGGAGGAGGTTTTGAAGTGGGCCCTGACACATTCTTTGGGAGACTGTTCAAAGTTTTGATGGTGCTGAAAAATACGATTTGCAACCCGGTCCTCAGACTTAACTGTTGCGGCATCAAAATTCAGATGCTTGGCAACTGGCTGGTAATTTATGGCATTTCCCTTTTCAGCCAACCAATCACAGATGGATTTTGAAGTGGGAGGAGCCAGGAATTTGCCCTGTTTGGTAGAAGTTTGTAGACATTGTAGAAGTTTCATTCATCTTAGCCGATTTTTTAAAAATGTATTTTGTTAAGTTTCATGATAAGACAACCATACAGAAAAAAGTTAGAAAACTAAGAGGGAAAAAAGGGGAAAATGTAAGAGAAGGAAAAAACGGTGGCTTTCGACTGTTTTCAGTGCACTAAAACACAAATACACACACACACACGCATACACACAAATACAGCCTCAACCTTTTGTTTTACGTGTCATAACATTGTAAGCCATTTCTGTAATAACAAAATCATGCTGTCAATACCTAAAATCAAAGTTTCATTATTTTTCAGCTTTGAGCAAAAAGTCCAGAAGCTACAATATTTTTAAGGAGACAGAAAACTAAATAAATTAATTAAAATGGTTACTTTAGCGATCTCAGGTAACTCCATCACTTTTGCCATCCACTCTTCCATTGTGAGAATTAGCGTGCTTTTCCATCTTTCTGCATAAAGGTAGTCCTTGATTTACCGCTGTTTGTTTAGTGACCATTCAAAGTTACAACGGCACTGAAACAAGTGACTTATGACCAGTTTTTACTCTTATAACCATTGCAGACTCCCCAATCAAAATTCAAGCTCTTGGCAACTGGTATGTATTTGTGACCATTGCAGCATCCCAGGGTCATGTGATCACTGCAGATGGGGACTGCAGCCAAGAAATTAAAAGACGCTTGCTCCTGGGGAGGAAAGCTATGGCAAATCTAGACAGCATACTAAAAAGCAGAGACATCACCCTGCCAACAAAAGTAGTATAGTCAAGGCCATGGTTTTCCCAGTTGCAATGTATGGATGTGAAAGTTGGACCGTAAGAAAGGCTGAGCGCCAAAGAATTGAGGCCTTTGAACTATGGTGCTGGAGAAGACTCCTGTGAGTCCCCTGGATTGCAAGGCGATCAAACCGGTCTGTCCTAGAGGAGATCAACCCTGACTGCTCTTTAGAAGGCCAGATCCTGAAGTGGAAACTCAAGTACTTTGGCCACCTCATGAGAAGGAAGGACTCACTGGAGAAGAGCCTGATGCTGGGAAAGATGGAGGGCAATAGAAGAAGGGGATGACAGAGAATGAGGTGGCTGGATGGAGTCACTGAAGCAGTCGGCGTGAGCTTAAATGGACTCCAGAAGATGGTAGAGGACAGGAAGGCCCGGAGGAACATTGTCCATGGGGTCGCGATGAGTCAGACACGACTTCGCAATTAACAAAAACAACAGCCAGCCTTCGACAAGCAAAGTCAAAGGGGGAAGCCAGGTTTAATTGTCGTCATGAAGTTGAAGACTATAGATAGTCCTCAATTTACGACTACAACTGAGCCCCAACATTAAGTTGCTAAGTGAGAAATTGGTTAACGTGAGTTTTGCCCCATTTTACGACTTATCTCGCCACGGTTGTTAAGTGAATTGCTACAGTTCTTAAATGAGTAATTGGTTGTTAAGTGAATCTGGCTTGCCCCACTGACTTTGCTGGTCAGAAAGTTGCAAAATGGGATCACGTGACCCCAGGATATGGTAACCGTCATAAATAGGAGTCGGTTGCTGAACATCTGGAATTTTGATCACGGGACTGTGGGGATGCTGCGATGGTCATGTGAAAAATGGTCATCAGCCACTTTTTTCAGTGCTGTTGTAACTTCAAACGGTCACTAAATAAACTGTTGTAAGTCGAGGACTATCTGTACCAGTATAAGATTCTCTCGGCTGATATTGTCACCAGACTTCAAAGAGCTGTATAGCAGGGGTCTTCAAACTTGGCCCTTTTATGACTTGTGGACTTCAACTCCCAGAATTCCTCAGCCAAGGTGCTTCACTGAGGAATTCTGGGAGTTGAAGTCCACAAGTCATAAAAGGGCCAAGTTGGAAGACCCCTGCTGTACAGACTTACATTAGTGTAATAGGTCCATATGACCTGAAGAGGGCAGTGTGTCTCAGGAAGATAACAGCTGAGGAGTAGAAAGTGAAACGTTTGAAAATGTTTTGCAATCCTCACTGTCAATCTTCCCGTAATCTGACTAAGATTAGTGGCCATGACACTTGTCCTATCCCTAGAGGTTGCTAAACTGTGGAAATCCAATCTGTGCATTTATATTCTGGCGACACATCATTTGCCAACCAAGAATGGACAGATACCATTAATTATAGACTGAAGTCCAGACAAACATTTTCATCTTCTTTTTAGAAAGAGAATCCCATTTCTCCACCTTGCCTCACAGTGGCAATCCCAGCAAAGCAAAGCAGTGAAGCAAAATACAGGCAGTCCTCGACTTTCAGCAGTTCATTTAGTGACCATTCCAAGTTATGATGGCACTGAAAAAAGTGACCGACAAACGTTTTTTCCCCACACTTGTGACCATTTCAGCGTTCCCGTGGTCACGTGATCAAAACTTGGCAACTGATTCCTATTTATGACCGTTGCTGTATCCTGGGGTCACGTGATCATCTTTTGCCACCTTCTGACAAGCAAAGTCAATGGGGAAGCCAGATTCACTTAACAACTGTGTTATTAACTTAACAACTGCAGTGATTCACTTAACAAGGTTGTAAGAAGGGGGAAAAAATCACTTCACAAATGTCTTACTTAGCAACAGAAATTTTGGGTTCAGCTGTGGTCATAAGTTGAGAACTACCTGTACTGTTTAAAGAAGTCAGAGCCTTGGGGTATAACCTGCACCCTCCAGAAGGGTCAAATGTGTATCAAGTTGGATTTTTTTTCACTTCCCCTATTTGAATGAATTGCTTTGTGCGTTGAACGTCACGGAGTCTCCCTCTGGATTTCCTTGCCTGGCTTCTCCTTGGAGGCTAGAGCAGCTCAGAATCCCAGGGCTGTAGGTTAAATTGGGAGATGGCAGAAGAAAATTGAAAAATTAATATGGTGGGAAATAGATCACTTTTAGGAAATAGAACAAGATTTTATTCAAATAGATAAAATGTGTATTTTGGATATTACATTCTGTTATAAATTGAGATAAGGGAAATCTTGGTTACCTAAAACCTGACAATTATAAATATCAAAGATTAAATTGGAATATTGATGGGAAACTAAAAATTGGGGAAAAATTAATAACAGGATATGGATTGTTTATGGAGATTGAATGTAAAAAATAATTAAGATGCGTATAAGCTAAAAACTGATTGATAAATGTAATAATGATGTTTTTACTGAGCTGATATAATAAGAACTGTATTAGTTAAACGTGAGTCAGAAAATGTTAAGGGAAAAAGAGAGGAAATATTTGATGTTGTAACCTGAGATTGGTACTAAAGATTTTGTTATCGAACTATTGATTAACCCAGCTACCACGTTGCTTTTTAAATACTTAAATGTAAAATTGGAAGATTAATAAAACATTATATATATAAAAAAAGAAAATTGAAAATCAGTCTGAAGAAAAGACTATGCCTGTGTCACAAATTGAGCTCATTTTAATCATTATATTCAGTAACTTAGCGACTGTTCAAAGTTATGACACAACTCCATGGGAGGACTTTAATCAAGGAACTATCAAAGAGAGGACACCCACCCCACCCCACTGACTCTGACAGGTTAGGCCACTGGTGCATAAAAAGAGAACAAACCCTCCCTTCCAGCACTGCTGATGTTACAGATCATGCCAAACCAATCTTTTTTCATTCTTTGATAAAGTGACTAAACTAGCAGACCTGCGAAATGCGGTGGACGTAGTATACTTAGATTTCAGTAAGGCATTTGATAAAGTAGACCACAACCTACTCCTTGATAAGCTAGAAAAAGGTGGAATAGACAACATCACCACCAAATGGATCTGTAGCTGGCTGGCAAACTGTACTCAATGAGTAGTCCTCAACGGCACTACATCCACATGGAGAGAAGTAAGCAGTGGGGTACCACATGGCTCCGCCTTAGGCCCAGTACTCTTCAATATCTTCATTAATTACTTAGATGAGGGAATGGAAGGGGAACTCATCAAATTTGCAGATGACACCAAACTGGCAGGTGTAGCCAACCCCCCCCCCCCNTCGCCTACATCGTCCATATAGGACGACTCGGGAACTCAACTCCTACCCCGGGCAGCTCACCGATCCCCTTATGCCCAGGGGAAAGGTATCAAGCCGTTTGACAGCAGATGCTGGCTGTCAAACCGGCTTTTACGCAAAACAGGCGGGAGGCAGCAAACAGCTGCGACCAGCGAAATCGCCTGCCACCGGAAGTCCCTGTACTAAAGATTTTGTTATCGAACTATTGATTAACCCAGCTACCACGTTGCTTTTTAAATAGTTAAATGTAAAATTGGAAGATTAATAAAACATTATATATATAAAAAAAGAAAATTGAAAATCAGTCTGAAGAAAAGACTATGCCTGTGTCACAAATTGAGCTCATGTTAATCATTATATTCAGTAACTTAGCGACTGTTCAAAGTTATGACACAACTCCATGGGAGGACTTTAATCAAGGAACTATCAAAGAGAGGACACCCCCCCACCCCATTGACTCTGACAGGTTAGGCCACTGGTGTATAAAAAGAGAACAAACCCTCCCTTCCAGCACTGCTGATGTTACAGATCATGCCAAACCAATCTTTTTTCATTCTTTGATAAAGTGACTAAACTAGCAGACCAGCGAAATGCGGTGGATGTAGTATACTTAGATTTCAGTAAGGCATTTGATAAAGTAGACCACAACCTACTCCTTGATAAGCTAGAAAAAGGTGGAATAGACAACATCACTACCAGATGGATCTCTAGGTGGCTGGCAAACCGTACTCAACGAGTAGTCCTCAACGGCACTACATCCACATGGAGAGAAGTAAGCAGTGGGGTACCACAGGGCTCCGTATTAGGCCCAGGACTCTTCAATATCTTCATCAATGACTTAGATGAGGGAATGGAAGGGGAACTCATCAAATTTGCAGATGACACCAAACTGGCAGGTGTAGCCAACCCCCCCCCCCCAGAAGACAAACTCAGGATCCAAAAAGATCTTGACAAGCTTGAACAATGGGCCCTATCCAACAAAATGAGTTTCAATGTGGAGAAAAGCAAAGTCTTATATTTAGGCAGGAAAAATCAAAGGTACAGGTACTGGCTTAAAAACAGTAACTGTGAGAGGGACCTTGGAGTCCTAGTGGATGATCACTTGACCATGAGCCAGCAGTGTGCAGCAGCAACCAAAAAAGCTAATACAATCCTGGGTTGTATAAACAGAGGCATAGAATCAGGAACATGTGAGGTATTTGTACTGCTTTATAAAACCCTAGTAAGACCACATCTGGAATACTGCAGCCAATTTTGGTCACCCTATCACAAAAAAGATGTTGAGAGTTTGGAAAAAAATCAGAGAAGAGCAACTAAGATAATCAAAGGCCTGGAGACTAAAACATACGAAGAACGGCTGCGGGACTTGGGTTTGGCTAGTCTGAAGAAAAGAAGAAATAGGGGAGACATGATAGCAGTATTCCAGTATTTTAGGGGCTGCCACAAATAAGAGGGGGTCCCGTTATTCACCAAAGTACCAGAGGCCAGGACAAAAAACAATGGTTGGAAACTGATCAAAGAGAGAAGCAACCTGGAATTAAGGAGAAACTTCCTGACAGTGAGGACAATTAACCAGTGGAACAGCTTGCCTCCAGAAATCGTGGATGCTCCATCACTGCAGATTTTCAAGAAGAGGCTAGACCAGTGGTTCTCAACCTTTTTAATGCCACGACCCCAACCGGTCGTAAGTTGAGGACTACCCAACCGGTCGTAAGTCAAGGACTTTCCCTGCCTGGGAGTGCCGCGCATGCGTGGTTCTGCCCCCTGTGCCGGCCGAGGCATAGTTGGCAAGCGGCAGAGACGGAGCAGGCCGACCACCAGCTGGCCCAGCCCAAGGGAGGTAAGGCACCCACCGGAAAAGGGAAAAAAAATGGCGGACAGCCTTGCTTGGCGACCCCCATGAAATGGCCGATCGACCCCAAATGGGGTCCCGACCCACAGGTTGAGAACCACTGGACTAGACAGTCATTTGTCTGAGATAGTATAGGTTCTCCTGCTTGAGCAGGGGGCTGGACTAGAAGATCTCCAAGGTCCCTTCCATCCTATCCTATCCTATCCTATCCTATCCTATCCTATTCTATTCTATTCTATTCTATTCTATTCTATTCTATTCATGAAATGTCTGCAAGAAAACAACCAAGCTCAGAGAGCACCAAGGATCCCACATTATTCCTCCTCCTCTTCCTCCTCCTCCTCCTCCCCACTGTAAACCCCACTCCCTTCTAGCATTGACATTATTTAGTTGGGTAATATGAGGTCTGCAAGAAAACAGCCCAGCTCAGAGCTCACCAAGGACCTTGAGCTACAAAGATTCTCTTCTAATAGAGTTATCAATAAGCAATAGAAGAAAAGCCAGGAAAATCAGGTGAGCTTGCTTTCAGTGCTTAACTAACATCCAGGCACGATCCAGGTTTAAGGCCACCATAAAGTAACTTGTTCTTGACAACACTTGCTCAGTTTCTCTCTGTAGAATTTATGTCTGTGCCAAATCAAAGAATGAAGTTGAAGGGATGACTTCGATCCATCAGAGAGTCAGATAGAGATGTCTTTTTGTTTCTTCCGTTTCTTTCTGATCTTAGTGACAGGAGAGGTGTGTCTGTTGTGCAATCATTACTTTGTTCCCATTTTTCATCTGAGATCCAATTTGTCTCTTGTGGTATACTCCGAAGTTGAAACACCCTGCTTTCTCATATAGCTTACAGAAATAAACCACTTAACGACAATTTGATGAGCGTGCTTAAAAGAACAAAACATGCATATTTTAAAAAGGTGGTATTAAAGGAACATTACTCCTGTTGCCAAACATGAAGAGGGCTGCTGACAGCATTGTCTCTGTTCTGCTGATCAGACAAAAGACCGGGAGAGAAGCAACCGGGAATTAAGGAGAAAGTTCCCAACAGTGAGGACAATTGACCATTGGAACAGCTTGCCTCCAGAAGTTATGGGTGCTTCATCACTGGAGGTTTTATGAAGAGATTTGGACAGCCACTTGTTTGAAATGGAATCAGGTCTGCTGCCTGAGCAGGAGATTGGATTAGAAGACCTCCAAGGTCCCTTCCAACTATTGTATTGTATTGTATTGTATTGTATTGTATTCCATTCCATTCCATTCCATTATTATTCTATTCTATTCTATTCTATTCTATTCTATTCTATTCTATTCTATTCTATTCTATTCTATTCTATTCCATTCCATTCCATTCCATTAATTCTTTGTAGCAGCCCTTCAAATACCGTGTCATATCTATTCTGATATGATAAAAAGGGTGTCATTGTGAGAAAAAAATAATTTTATTCCCTGCCATCTCTTGTTCGATACCCCCCTCCATAGCTTCTACATTTGCTCTTATAATTAACAGAAGAACAGAAAGATTGGGCTTGATTGTAGTCATAAGTTGAGGAGTACCTCTGAAATCAGCTGAGGATAAATAAGTAGCATTTTTTCCGTCTCCCAAACTACAACTTTTGAATCCAATCAACAGATTTTCCTAAGCCTTTAACAGGAATCATAGGGACCAATTAAATATAAAAATAAGCTGAAAGAAAGGGGAAAAACCATCTAAGACAGATGTAGTCTTGCTAGGAAAAGAAAAAAAAAAACCTTCAGTGAGTTTAGCCAGGTGTTAATTAAGTTTATTTTAAAATGATTCTTAGCATGTTTGTCACACATTTTGCATTGCAATTAAGAATTTGACACTAAAAGTTTCAGCTTTATACAGGTAGTACAACTTGACTTACAACGACAATTGAGCACAACTTTTCTGTTGCTAAGTGAGACAGTCACTAAATGAACTGTTGTAAATTGAAGGCTAGCTATAATTGCTAAAGCCACATTTTAGCCTTCATTTTTGTAGATAAGAATGCCACTGATTGATTGACTGATTTTATTGTGTTTGTATCCCACTTTAATTATTTTTGTATATATAACTCAAGGTGGTAACCATTTTGAGAAAAAAAGATTCTAATCAACAGGAGCTATTTATATGCAACCAGTTTAGAATAGAATAGAATAGAATAGAATAGAATAGAATAGAAGAGAAGAGAAGAGAAGAGAAGAGAAGAGAGCTGGAAGGGACCTTGGAGGTCTTCTAGTCCAGCCCCCCCTCGTCAGCTGATGTCATAGAAGAAGATCTTCAAATCCTAAATAATCAAACCTAAAGCTATATAATTCAGGTTAAAAACTGACAAAGGGAAAAATTGCAGAGGGGAAAACAATAGCTTTTTTTCTTTTTGTGCAAAAATGGGGTTTTAACATCTTTTGTAATTCTACCAAAAAATGGCTGGCGCATAGGCTGGAAAATATATTAAATCAAGAAATAAGTTAATGAATATGATAAAATAGAAAATTGCATAGACTTAAAACTCCAGATCCAGAAACATCAGACCTGAAAAAATATTTCATGTGTAAAATGTATATCCCAAGTTTTATTAATCCATTCTTCTTCCTTGGTTGTTTCCCTTGAAAATTGGTGCTCTGTGAATCATTCTGCCACAATGAAAAACAATGCGGTAGCCTTTAAAAAAAACAATGTTGTTTTTCTTCTGTGTTTAGTCACAACTTTTGTCTGCCTGTTTGTCCTCAAAAGTTGCACTCTTAAAAGTTAGCAGCTTTTTGCTCCATTTGTAAGAAAACATTCAATTCACAATAAACCCAATTCATAATTCAATGGGGCTGAAAAAAAAAATCTAAGAAGAAATGTAACAATCTTCTCTCTTTTCCTCTCTCTGTGTATTGGAGCGGGGAGAGAGGTTCTAGAACAGGGGTGTCAAACTGCCGGCCTCTGGGCCGGATGCGTCACATGGAAGCCGTGCCCACCCCATTGTTGGCAATGGCAAAACCATCCCGATACATTGCACGACGTCATGTGACATCGGGAGTTTGACATGTCTGTTCTTGAATATTTGTGTAAAATAATGATCCAAGCCCCTCCCCTTGTATAAAGAGGGCGGGCCTTCGGTCATATGGTAATGACCTCCATCTTGATTCTTTGAGGTTCATTCCCAACTCAAACAGCTTTACTAAGCTCCTTGACCAGCTTTTCCAGCAGGGTTTCCCAAGCTTGGTGACTTTAAGATGTGTGGACTTCAACTGCCAGAATTCCCCAGACAGTCCATTACTAAGAATGGAGTTGAACAAGTGTCTCCTCAATCGGAACGCTACCCTAAAACATATGAGGAACGGTTGCAGGAATTGGGTATGTCTAACCTAACGAAGATAAGATAAGACAAGACAAGATAAGATTTATTGTCATTTTTTTTTTACTGTGGGCACAATGGCACACATAAAAAATGAAATTTAGTTGCCCGTTCTCAAAGTGAAACACATACATGCATACACCTAAACATACGATATACAACATACAGTATGTATAGACCCACCCCCCTATATATACATAACAAATAAATATTAAATACTGTCCATCTTGAATATATAATAGAAGGAGTTCACAAGGTTAATGCTTGAGAGTTCACAAGGTTAATGCTGTATGGAATGAAACTATGGCTGAATCTGGATGTTCTGCTATGGATACCACGAAGCCTCCTCCCAGAAGGCAACAAGGAAAACAGGTTGTGAAGAGGATGTGTAGTGTCCCAGATAATCTTATGGACCTGCTCAAGCAGCGCTTCTGTGCTATGTCCTGGATGGGAGGGAGGGAACAGCCAATGATCTTTTCTGCTGTCCTCACCACTTTCTGCACTGCTTTCCTGTCTGAAGCAGTGATGGTTCCAAACCAGACTGTGATGCTGTATGACAGGATGCTCTCGATCGTCCCCCTGTAGAAAGTGGTCTTCCAGTGCTCAAGGGGTTGTCACAGAGCTGAGGGGGTCAACCCTTTCTCCAAAGCACCTGAAGACACAACAAGAAGCTATGGGTGGAAACTAATCAGGGAGAGAACTGACCTAGAACTAAGGAGAACTCACTTAACAGCCAGAACTATTAACCTGTGGGATGACTGGCTTCCAGACGTTGTGGGTGCTCCAACATTGGAGGTTTTTAAGAAGAGATTGGAGAGTCATTTGTCATTTGTTCAACCTGGCTGCTTGAAGATGTGTGGACTTCAACTCCCGGAGTTCCCCAGCTATTTTGATCAAACACGGATTCTTTCTGGATATGTCGATTCACCCTGGGTTTCTGGATATCCAAAATATTTCTCCCACAACCAAGCATGTGAGAGTATACAATATATTCAGAGGAATTTGAAGATCCATGGGCTTCAACTCCCAGAAGTTGGCTCACTAGGGAATTCTGGGAGTTGAAGTCCATACATCTTCAAGTTGCCAAAGCTGAGAAATACTGTTTAAAACAGGGGTCTTCAAACTTGCCCCTTTTATGACTTGTGGACTTCAGCTCCCAGAATTCCTCAGCCAGCATGCCTGGCTGAGGAATTCTGGGAGTTGAAGTCCACAAGTCATAAAAAGGGCAAGTTTGAAGACCCCCGGTTTAGAAGTAGTTCAATAAATCAGCTCAGTAGCTCTAGAGTTCTAGTTTTCATCGGAACCAGAAGGAGCAAGGGAACAGGAATTTGGAGCTGAAACAAGAAAACCAACTTTTCAAAATGCAACATTTTGACCCTGGTCTCGTTTGGGTGTACCTAAGATAATCAGTCGCATACTGATCAATCGTGGCCAGTTCAGGGTTTTAGTCTTCCTTCTCATCTCTACAATTTTTCCATGTGGCTTGCCAAAATGCAAACGCCTGCTCAACAGAGAGGACTGAGAGATACTCTAAGCCTTCAACGAATCCAGCACGGGTTCAGGTCATGCAGCCAATCACAGAATAGAAAAAGCAGGGGGGGATATTTGCAAGTTGGGGCAGACGGCCAAGAAGAATCAGCTGTTCCCTCTGCAGAATCTATAAGCAAGATTAATTCCTTCCCGCTATTCCATGTCAATACGATGAATATTCTTTGTCATAAATCCTCCATAAATGACCTGACCAGAGACTTAGTTTATGAACATATAGTGTGCTAGTGCTAGTGCTAGTCCTTTCCTTTCCTTTCCTTTCCTTTCCTTTCCTTTCCTTTCCTTTCCTTTCCTTTCCTTTCCTTTCCTTTCCTATTTCTTTTCTTTCCCTTCTCCTTCCCTTCCTTTATTTCGTTTCCTTTCCTATTTTCTTTCCTTCCTTTCCTTCCTTTATTTTCCTATTTCTTCCCTTCCTTTATTTCCTTTCCTATTTCCTATTTAAGATAAGACAACCTTTATTGTCATTTTTTTACTGTGGGCACAACGGCACATATCAAAAATGAAATTTAGTTGCACGCTCTCAAAGTGAAACACATACATGACACACACCTAAACATACTATGAACAACATATGTACAGACCCACATTCCTACATATACGCAGGAAATAAATATTAAATACTGTCCATCTTGAATATATAACGGAAGGAGGAAGCTTGAGAGTTCACAAGGTTAATGCTGTATGGAATGAAACTATGGCTGAATCTGGATGTTCTGCTACGGATACCACGAAACCTCCTCCCAGAAGGTAACAAGGAAAACAGATTGTGAAGAGGATGTATAGTGTCCCAGATAATCTTATGGACCTGCTTAAGCAACTCTTCTGTGCTATGTCCTGGATGGGAGGGAGGGAACTGCCAATGATCTTTTCGGTCATTCTCACCACTCTCTGCACCACCTTCCTGTCTGAAGCAGTGATGCCTCCAAACCAGACTGTGATGCTGTATGACAGGATGCTCTTGATCGTCCCCCTGTAGAAAGTGGTCAGGACAGGGGAAGGAAGATGTGCTTTTCTCGTGCGGCGCAGAAAATGCAGGCGCTGCTGTGCCCACTTCACCAGTTTCTCACAGTTGAGCGACCAAGTCAGCCTACTCGTTAGCTGCACACCCAGGAATTTGATGCTGGTAACCGTCTCCACAGGTGAATTGTTAATGCACAGAGAAGTGTGGCTGTGCCTGCCTTTTCTGAAATCAACAACGATCTCTTTGGTTTTCCTTTTTCCTATTTCCTTCCCTTTCCTTTCATTTCCTATTTCCTTCCCTTCCCTTCCTTTGTTTCCTTTCATTGTTCCTTTCCCTTCCCTTCCCTTCCTTGTTTCTTTTCCTATTTCCTTCCCTTACCCTCCCCTTCCCTTTCCTTGTTCCCTTTCCCTTTCCCTTTCTCCTTCCCCCTTTTCCTCCTAGTTTGTGTGTGTGTGTGTGTGTGTGTGTGTGTGCGTGTGCGCACAGAAACCAATGCTTATTTGCAGGTATTCATTTAGGTAAGTGCATACAGACTTGTGATTGCACATCTCCTGCAACACCTTCCTGACACCAGGCAAGGTGCTGGTGACTAAGCTCCCCTATTATAAAACTGATCGGAAGCTCTATGAATAGCAATTCTCAATCAGTGAAAGTCATAAGAGATGATTGGTCCTGACAGGCTCAGGCTGCTTGAAAAGGCAACTTGTGGAGGGAAAGAGCAGTCAATTGCTTAGGGCCAAGGTGGTTTAACCCAGAATGTTGGTTATGGTTGGTTTCATTGAAGTTCAGTGTCACCTCGTGCCAGTCAACCTCATAAATAAATGATAAACTATGACTTTTTCTTCCTTGCATTTAACTACAACACAACTATCTCCCCAGCTTTTTTGCTGCGTTATTTTGCTCCCTCCCTCCTTCCCTTCTTCCTTCCTTCCCTCCCTCCCTCTTTCCCTCCTTTCCTTCTTCCTTCCTTCCCTCCTTCCCTCACTTCCTTTCTTTCTTCTTTCCTTTCCTTTCCTTTCCTTTCCTTCCTCTCTCCCTCCCTCTTTCTTTCTTTCTTTCTTTCTTTCTTTCCTTCCTTCCTTCCTTCCATCCTCCCTTCCTCCCCCTCCTTCCTTCCTTCCTTCCTTCCTTCCTTCCTTCCTTCCTTCCTTCCTTCCTTCCTTCCTTCCTTCCTTCCTTTCTTTCTTCCTTCCTTCCTTCCTTCCTTCCTCCCCCTCCCTTCTTTCTTTCTTCCTTCCTTCCTTCCTTTCCTCCTTTCCTCCCTCCCCCCTCCCTTCTCACTGCAGGGACACTGGATAGTGAACAGAGGATTACAACCCAAAGAACAATCAACACAGCCAATAAAAGTAAACATCCAAAGTCAACCAGTGCAATACATGCTGGGCATCTAAAAGTAATTCAATTTTTGGATCAATAAGAGAGGAGCTAAAGCAGACATCGGAGCTTGCTTAACTTCCCAGCCCAAAACACCTGAGGAAACCTTGAAAAACATTGAGAAGAAGAGAAAAACGAGTGAAGATGACAGCGTCCTACAAATACACGGAGGGAATGTCACAGTGAAGAAGGTCAAGATCTGTTCCAATCATTGCAGAGTGCAATACTGATTTACGACTATAATTGAGCATAAGATTTCTGTTGCCAAATGAGACATTTTGTTAAGTGAGTTTTGCCCAATTTGATCACCTCTCATGCCACAGTTGTTAAGTCAATTTCTACATTGCTAAGTTAGTAACCCAGTTGTTAAGTAGATCTTCCCCATTGACTTTGCTTGTCCCAAGGTCGCAAAAGGGATCACGTGATCCCAGGACACCACAACTGACACAAATATGAACCAGTTGTCCAGCATCTGGATTTTGATGGGGACACTGTGACAGTCATTAGTGAGAAAAATGGTCATCAGTCATTTTTTTTAGCTGCTGTAACTTCAAACAGTCACTAAATAAACTGCTGTAACTTGAGGATTACCTGTAAATGGAATCATAGATTTAAATTATAGGAAGACAGATTCTATTCTACCGTATATTTCTATTAGGAGAAAAGAATCAATTCTAAGTGTTAGAACCATTGATGATGGAATCACCGAGTCAGGACGGTGTTGAATTCCAGACATGGTCAAGTACAGAGGTAGGCAACCTTGGCTCTTTTATGACTCGTGGACTTCAACTCCCAGAATTCCTGAGCCAGCCACGCTGAGGGGAAAGGGAGAGGTTTCCAAGCTGAGCCATGCTGGCTCAGGAATTCTGGGAGTTGAAGTCCACGAGTCATAAAAGGGCCAAGGTTGCCTACCCCACTCAAGTACAAGTAGTTCTTGACTTATAACAATTCACTTAGCGACCGATCAAAGTTACAACAGGGCATAACTCACTTAACAAATGTCTCACTTAGCAACAAAAATTTGGAGCTCAGCTGTGATCCTACGTTGAGGACTTACCTGTAGAAGATAGACCGCCATCTCAGGGATGGTTCAATATGGATCCCATGGAATAAGCAGCCAGTTGAAATTGGTGTATTCAATCCTTTTCTTGTTTTGTCAATCCATCATTCTTCTGTGCTCCTGTGAACATTAACGGCAAAATCTTCTATCACTTGTTCATCTTTCAGAGATATTCACGTGCACAGAGCAAGATTGAAAAAAAAAAACAAAAGTTCCATGCAAGTCCTCCTTTTCAAAACTTACGGCGAAGCAATTTGCATTCAAGTCGTCCACTTGATGAAAATTTACATGTGAAAGAAGGAAAGAGCGGTGATTTCCCTTCGATTTTAGAAATGGGTTGCGGCAATTTATGCTCACCATTATGCCAATTAGGAGCGGTTGGGTGAAAAGCCCTTGCGAGGTGAGAAAGTTATGCCATTTTCTTCAAACTTTATTTTAAAAATGCTCAGGAGAATGCAGTGGACTAGGTTAATTGGGTATGACTAATTTAATGAAAAGGACTAGGGGTGACATAATACAGTAGCAGTGTTCCAATATTTGACAGGCTGTCACAGAGAGGAAGGGGTCAACCTATTCGCTAAAGCACCTGGTAGTAG
>NW_015389624.1:0-3457 GCF_001527695.2 Protobothrops mucrosquamatus
GGAAAATCAAAACCCTACAGTAAATCTCACCTGAGTCTAGGGGTGATGGAAGTTGTCCATCTCTGTCTTGTAACTGAGTGGACAAGGATGAATATTCTGATTAATCAATTGGTTGATTGATAATGTGCCATCCAGGGATTCTCACTCTTAGGGAATCACATAGATTTTTTACACAGCATGTTACAAAAATGCCATTTTTTTAAAACTGGCTGAAAGAGACCAGTCAGAGAAGGGAACACTTTCCAGCCATTTCAGATATCTCTAAGACTGCAAACAAACATATATAAATCTCTGCCTTTTATTCAGCAAAGGAAAGGGAGCTGCATCGACATGATCCTCAATTCTGGAAGCTATGGATGAGTCTCAGCACCCCATAGATTTGGTTAGGATTTCAGGCCTTAAATATACTAAACTTCTGTGAGTCAACCACATCCTTCGTTTCCATCACCGTTTCCAAGATGTCATCACCTGTCTTGTACAAGTAGGTTTCTATATAGCAATGGAAAAAAAAATATGTCCCAGTTAGGTCTGTTCTGCTCGATCTTCTCCCCACCTGCAGCCCATTTATTCCCTTATCCAGGTATTCATTTATTTATCACACTTATACACTACTAAAATCTGGTGACTCAGAGGTTTAAACAAAAACGCTTGCTGCAGTGCTTCTTGGCAAATGAAGGAAAGTTTCAGCAAAAGGGGAGAAAAGATGTCATCTCCTATCCCATAATAATCATATCCACAAGGAATTAAGGATTAGGAAATTGACAGCTAGGAGCAAAAGAAGATCAAGTTCCTACAGGTTTAACAGTAAAGGAATTTCAGCAGGTACAGAATCAAAGAAAGCGAAAACTGAAGCAAATGTTAGGGTGCAAGAGAGGAGAAATGAAAGAATACTCCAGCCCCTCCCCCCTCTGCCCTTTTCTTTTGACCTGTCTGATGTCTGACAAGTCTACTTTTCTCTCTTTCACACTATTTATGCATCACACTCATACCCGACCTTCCGTTCAGGAGCTCAAAGCCATTGTATGTAATGCCCCTTCCTCCTTTCTTTCCCACAACTGCTCCACAAAGTAAACTGGCGTGGAAGTGAGAGGAGTTATGTGAGGGATACAGAGAGAGAGAGAGAGTCACTCAGAAAATGTCTCTTACTAAATGTGCACTTGAGCCTGGATCTTTGAACCCAAGTTTGACTCTTGAGCAAAGACAAAGGACTGGACTGAAGTCACCCAGGAAGCCTCCATTGTGTATGTGGGGGAGATTACAACTTGGGGCAGGCCTTTCCCATATTTTAACTAGTATCTTATCCTGGCTAGGTATGATGAAGGCATAGATACAACATTTCCATGTAATATTCCATGCAATACTCCTACAGGTCTCCATTCATTCATGTCAATGCAACACAACAGACAGAAGACGGAACCCACAAGGACTGAGCTTGGCTTCTCTCTTGAAATTGCACAGCAGAAAGTTGGAAGATGCTTGACAAGTGGCTCTGCATCATTGTTACAGCTAGCCTAACTTTATCTTTCATGTAGAACAAGATACAGACCAAATGCATAGTTTAATAAGTGTGCAGACTGGCAATGCACTGTGCAGGTGCTTTAATCAGGTGCACATCCTACAGCACTTTTTGGTTTTTTTTCAGCAATAACACCTTAATTCTGCTCCATAACCTTATCATCTTTACAAAAAAGAAAACAGCCCACCCTAAACTAAAATAGGAAAACAGGACTGAGGTTAATAAATGTAGGCAAGCAATTTATATTCAGGAAACGTTGGAATTGTACTTGTTAGAAATGGGTATATGGGTCAGATTCAGCTATGATCAATTTTTCAGTAACTCTTCAATTTGCCCCTGTCCAATTTGATATCACTTTCTCATTCTGGTAAAGTCCAAATTTTAAAAAAAATCGCACGTTTTAATATTTCTTAAACTTGCACTTCTGTGCACATTTTCTATAGTTTTCTATCATACAATTGTTACTGTTCATATTTTTTTAAAAAATATATATTCCTACACAAGTTTCCCCCTAAAATTGATATTTATATAAACATGCTTGTGTATGTATGTGTGTAGTTAGAAACCACTTCACAGTTAGTGGATTTCATTATGTTGCTGTGTTCCATTTTGTATATTAATTTGGGATGAATGTTTCCCAAATCAATACAAATTAAACAAAGGTCTTCCTTGTTTCTAGGACTATTATCAGGGCTTGTCAAGAAATATGTCTAATATAAAGTGACGTTTCATGGTGAACAGACACATTCAACAATCACCTTAGCAACTTTGAGTGGATTCTACCAGAGATTAGGACACAGACCTCTGACTGAAGAACTAGGATGTTTAATGAATTTGGCTATAACCAGTGGTGGGATTCAGCCAGTTCACACCCGTTCGGCAGAACCGGTAGTTAATTTTTTGTTGCCCAGGCCCAGAATGGACTTCCAGAAGCAGCATCTACACAGAGAACCAGTTGTTCACATATTTGAATCCCACCACTGGCTATAACCAATGAATACTTACATGACAACATGCAGTATTTCATAATCAAAATGAAACAATACAAAACATTCAAGGGAGTTCTAAAAAGGAAAAAAAAAACTATACCTTCATGTTGGCTCTTTCAGAACAGTGGCGCTCCAGAATATTTACAGATCTTACAGACACATAATAATCAACTTGACAAGGTGAGAAGTGGAGCAGGATGATAGAATCATAATATCACAGGGCTGGGAGGGACCTTGGAGGTCTTCTGCTTCAACCTCCTGCCCAAGACAGGAGACCTTATTCCATCCTGGACAAATGGTTGTCCAATTTTTTCTTGAAAACCTCCAGCAATGGAGCAGCCACAATTCTGGGAGGTAAGCTGTTCATTGATTCATTCTTCTCATTGTCAGACTTTATAAACATTTTCAAGGACAAGGAGGAGGAGGAAGAAGATGGGTTATTCCTGCCCACTTGGAGAAAATTGTTGTAATGTTGTCACAGACTCGTGATGGAACAATTAGGAGCAAACAAGGCATCACTCCCCAGAGTCCAACAAAGCCTGAAAGCTCCTGTTTTCCAAAGCTCACCCAAGAAGGGATAGATAACATCAGACAGGAGCAAAGATGCTGGAGTGGAAGGAAAAGACCTGCAAACGTTTGGCTAGGATCACAGTGAAGGACTTCTCAGATGGTATCAGAAAATTATATTTGCTATTCACAGGACTATTATGATGGAATAAGGCACTACATCAACAGTTGTAAACAACACACCCCCATAGACATTTTAATTGTTCTCTTATGTTTGTATTAAATGTATGCCCATGCAATTATGTGCATGCAATTATCGGTAGCACACTTCTGTTGAAGGAAAAGTCTTCATCATGGTTCAGTCCAAGCTGGGAATAAACAACATGGTGACTGCTTTAGAAAGAAGGTTGCAGTTTATTGAAGAGGACAGCCAAACAGAAAGATG
>NW_015389624.1:6071-7598 GCF_001527695.2 Protobothrops mucrosquamatus
GAGCAGGGGGTGCAGCAGGGGTGGGGCCAGTTTTTGGCCACTCGGTCTCTAAAAGGTTCGCCATCACTGACCTATACTATACCTGTGCATTTGATTTTTCTTGTCTAAATGTAGAACCTTACTTTTATTTTATAAATCTTACATTTATTTCAGTCTGTATTTTATTCTGCATTTCATAAAATATTTCATTAATTGTTGTAACCAACAGATGTAATTTCAAAACATTTCCAACTTTATTTTATAATGGCAAGCAGCATAGGCATGTTTCATATCAAATCAATTAAATGACAACTGTTTACACCCTGTAGACATCATGGAAGGGCCATTGTACATAGGAACTCCCCAAAAATTGTATTGATGATTCTGGATTATATAATAGTCCTCAAAAACTCATGATAGCAATGTCACACTCTGCATAAAGAAAATGTTTAGGAACTGGTCTCATAAGGGAAGAAAATTGTGAAGAAACTCTTTTTTTTATGTTGAGTAATTAGGAGTGTCCCAAAAGACTGAAAGGATTTGGCCTGGCAAAAGCCACAATGCAATCAAGATTTGCAAGGGTGGAATAATAATGTTAGTTCAAATTCTCATTAAAAGAAAATTGCAAGAACTTCAGAAGATGCCTTTTTCACAGGGGAACAAAACAACTGAAACATCAAGGGACAGAGTTGACACAAGACATGTGTTATCCAGGACAAGCTAAACACATTTCATAAAATAAGTTCTGATTGTCAGTTTTGGGGTTTGTATATTCTTTAATTTTACAGTCTTGTGTAGTACTGTGGTACCTAGATAATAAGACATGCCTGTTATGAAATAGAGAAGAGAAAATGCAATGAAAATTACTGCAAGAATAACAAACAAACAGCATTTTTGTTGAATCTTCGGATGCAGCTTCAACCCATGGGTTTAGTTCTTCTTGATTAGTCTTTGGAGAGTTTTATGCACCTCTTTGTTCCTCAGAGTGTAGATCAGTGGATTAAGCATGGTGGTGACAAAGGTATAGAAGAGGGAAATCATCTTGCGTTGATCACGGGAGGAAGTGGACAGAGGCTGGAGATAACTGAAGATGGCTGTGCCATAGAAGAGCCAGACCACCATCAAGTGGGAGGAACAAGTGTTGAAGGCCCTCTTCCTGCCCTCAGCTGAGCGAATCCTCAGCACCGCAGAGGCTATATAGCCATAGGAGACCGTGATGAGAGTAACTGGTACTAGGAGGAACACCACACTAGTAGAAAACATCACAATTTCATTAAAGGAAATGTCAACACAAACCAATTTAAGAAAGGCTGGGAGCTCACAAAAGAAATGATTCACTTGATTCCGTCCACACAGTGGAAGCCGAAGAATCATCACTGTATGAACTAGTGAGTTGCTGAAGCCGCTTATCCAGGAGACAATAGCCATTGTGAAACACAGAGAGTGGCTCATAAGGGTAGTGTAGCGCAGTGGATGACAGATGGCGGCATAGCGGTCATAGGCCATGACAGCCAACAAAGTACACTCTGTGGAGCCCAGAGCAAGGGA
>NW_015389624.1:11469-16016 GCF_001527695.2 Protobothrops mucrosquamatus
TCATTGATTCATTCTTCTCACTGTCAGACTTTATAAACATTTTCAAGGACAAGGAGGAGGAGGAAGAAGATGGGTTATTCCTGCCCACTTGGAGAAAATTGTTGTAATGTTGTCACAGACTCGTGATGGAACAATTAGGAGCAAACAAGGCATCACTCCCCAGAGTCCAACAAAGCCTGAAAGCTCCTGTTTTCCAAAGCTCACCCAAGAAGGGATAGATAACATCAGACAGGAGCAAAGATGCTGGAGTGGAAGGAAAAGACCTGCAAACGTTTGGCTAGGATCACAGTGAAGGACTTCTCAGATGGTATCAGAAAATTATATTTGCTATTCACAGGACTATTATGATGGAATAAGGCGCTACATCAACAGTTGTAAACAACACACCCCCATAGACATTTTAATTGTTCTCTTATGTTTGTATTAAATGTATGCCCACATATGTACATGCAATTATCGGTAGCACACTTCTGTTGAAGGAAAAGTCTTCATCATGGTTCAGTCCAAGCTGGGAATAAACAACATGGTGACTGCTTTAGAAAGAAGGTTGCAGTTTATTGAAGAGGAGAGCCAAACAGAAAGATGGCTCTGGAAGAAAAAAGAGAGACCACATGTAGGGAGTGGGTTTTTATACCTTCTTGGGCCTTTTGTTTGGAGTTGTTCCTGTGGCATGAACTTTGACCTGAGTCTGAGTGTGCCCTTCTGGTATTCTGATGGTGGTGGATTAATCCTATTATGTCCCAAAGATTAATCCTGCTTCCCTGTGGCTGTGGCTGATGACTCTTAGATTTTTGGTGTGATGGATTGTTGATTCTAGGGATCTTTCTTCCTAATTCCAGTTTCCTGACTCCAGTCTTTCGGACAAGATTATCACATCTGCAATTCTACAGACTTGATTTCTGTTTGGGACAGAGAGACTTGGGGGCGGGGTTGGTTTCTGCTTTTAAAATCCTTTAGGGAAATATATTCTACCTTTTAAATATTTCCAAAAATATTTCTTTCACTGGGGGGGCTGACTTCCACACTTCTATAAGCATATCGACACAGTAGTTTGAAAGAGAGTAACAAAGATGATGCAAGAAATTGAAGGCAAGCTAAAGGAATTTGGTTGTTCAGCCTAGAAAAAAACAACAAGGCTTAGAGGAGATCTGATACCCATGTTCAGATACATTAAAGGGAGTCCTAGGGAAGATTGTCAAGAACTATTTTCCAATGCCACAAAAACTAAAACCAGCTCCATAGGAGAACCTTTCCTGCCATGGTGCCCGCCTTCTGGAAGATAATTTTCCAGAACNGGAAAATCAAAACCCTACAGTAAATCTCACCTGAGTCTAGGGGTGATGGAAGTTGTCCATCTCTGTCTTGTAACTGAGTGGACAAGGATGAATATTCTGATTAATCAATTGGTTGATTGATAATGTGCCATCCAGGGATTCTCACTCTTAGGGAATCACATAGATTTTTTACACAGCATGTTACAAAAATGCCATTTTTAAAAACTGGCTGAAAGAGACCAGTCAGAGAAGGGAACACTTTCCAGCCATTTCAGATATCTCTAAGACTGCAAACAAACATATATAAATCTCTGCCTTTTATTCAGCAAAGGAAAGGGAGCTGCATCGACATGATCCTCAATTCTGGAAGCTATGGATGAGTCTCAGCACCCCATAGATTTGGTTAGGATTTCAGGCCTTAAATATATTAAAGTTCTGTGAGTCAACCACATCCTTCGTTTCCATCACCGTTTCCAAGATGTCATCACCTGTCTTGTACAAGCAGGTTTCTATATAGCAATGGAAAAAAAAATATGTCCCATTTAGGTCTGTTCTGCTGGATCTTCTCCCCACCTGCAGCCCATTTATTCCCTTATCCAGGTATTCATTTATTTATCACACTTATACACTACTAAAATCTGGCGACTCAGAGGTTTAAACAAAAACGCTTGCTGCAGTGCTTCTTGGCAAATGAAGGAAAGTTTCAGCAAAAGGGGAGAAAAGATGTCATCTCCTATCCCACAATAATCACATCCACAAGGAATTAAGGACAGGATTAGGAAATTGATAGCCAGGAGCAAAAGAAGATCAAATTTAACAGTGAAGGAATTTCAGCAGGTACAGAATCAAAGAAAGCGAAAACTGAAGCAAATGTTAGTGTGCAAGAGAGGAGAAATGAAAGAATACTCCCCCCTCTGCCCTTTTCTTTTGACCTGTCGAATGTCTGACAAGTCTACTTTTCTCTCTTTCACACTATTTATGCATCACACTCATATCCGACCTTCCGTTCAGGAGCTCAAAACCATTGTATGTAATGCCCCTTCCTCCTTTCTTTCCCACAAGTGCTCCACAAAGTAAACTGATGTGGAAGTGAGAGGAGTTATGTGAGGGATACAGAGAGGGAGAGAGTCACTCAGAAAATGTCTCTTACTAAATGTGCACTTGAGCCTGGATCTTTGAACCCAAGTTTGACTCTTGAGCAAAGACAAAGGACTGGATCGAAATCGCCCAGGAAGCGTCCACTGTGTATATGGGGGAGATTACAACTTGGGGCAGGCCTTTCCCATATTTTAACTAGTATCTTATCCTGGCTAGGTATGATGAAGGCATAGATACAACATTTCCATGTAATATTCCATGCAGTACTCCTACAGGTCTCCATTCATTCATGTCAATGCAACACAACAGACAGAAGACGGAACCCACAAGGACTTAGCTTGGCTTCTCTCTTGAAATTGCACAGCAGAAAGTTGGAAGATGCTTGACAAGTGGCTCTGCTGCATTGTTACAGCTAGCCTAACTTTATCTTTCATGTAGAACAAGATACAGACCAAATGCATAGTTTAATAAGTATGCAGACTGGCAATGCACTGTGCAGGTGCTTTAATCAGGTGCACATCCTACAGCACTTTTTTTTTCCAGCAATAACACCTTAATTCTGCTTCATAACCCTATCATCTTTACAAAAAAGAAAACAGCCCACCCTAAACTAAAATAGGAAAACAGGACTGAGGTTAATAAATGTAGACAAACATTTTATATTCAGGAAATGTTGGAATTGTACTTGTTAGAAATAGGTATATGGGGCAGATTCAGCTATGATCAATTTTTCAGTAACTCTTCAGTTTGCTCCTTTCCAATGTGATATCACTTTCTCATTCTGGTAAAGTCCAAATTTTAAAAAAAATCGCACATTTTAATATTTCTTAAACTTGCACTTCTGTGCACCTTTTCTATAGTTTTCTATCATACAATTGTTACTGTTCATATTTTTTAAAATATATATATTCCTATACAAGTTTCCCCTTAAAATTGATATTTATATAAACATAAACATGTGATATCACTTTCTCATTCTGGTAAAGTCCAAATTAAAAAAAAAATGCATATTTTAATATTTCTTAAACTTGCACTTCTGTGCACATTTTCTATAGTTTTCTATAGCGTTCATATTTTTTAAAAAATATATATTTTTATATATAAATATATATATAAAATAAATATACAAGTTTCCCCTTAAAATTGATATTTATATAAACATAAACATGTATGTATGTGTGTAGTTAGAAACCACTTCACAGTTTGTGGATTTCATTATGTAGCTGTGTTCCATTTTGTATATTAATTTGGGATGAATATTTCCCAAATCAATACAAATTAAACAAAGGTCTTCCTTGTTTCTAGGACTATTATCAGGGCTTGTCAAGAAATATGTCTAATATAAAGTGACGTTTCATGGTGAACAGACACATTCAACAATCACCTTAGCAACTTTGAGTGGATTCTACCAGAGATTAGGACACAGACCTCTGACTGAAGAACTAGGATGTTTAATGAATTTGGCTATAACCAGTGGTGGGATTCAGCCGGTTTGCACCCGTTCAGCAGAACCGGTAGTTATTTTTTTGTTGCCCAGGCCCAGAATGGACTTCCAGAAGCAGCATCTACACAGAGAACCAGTTGTTCACATATTTGAATCCCACCACTGGCTATAACCAATGAATACTTACATGACAACATGCAGTATTTCATAATCAAAATGAAACAATAAAAAACATTCAAGGGAGTTCTAAAAAGGAAAAAAAACTATACCTTCAGGTTGGTTCTTTCAGAACAGTGGCGCTCCAGAATATTTACAGATCTTACAGACACATAATAATCAACTTGACAAGGTGAGAAGTGGAGCAGGATGATAGAATCATAATATCACAGGGCTGGGAGGGACCTTGGAGGTCTTCTGCTTCAACCTCCTGCCCAAGACAGGAGACCTTATTCCATCCTGGACAAATGGTTGTCCAATATGTTCTTGAAAACCTCCAGCAATGGAGCAGCCACAATTCTGGGAGGTAAGCTGTTCATTGATTCATTCTTCTCACTGTCAGACTTTATAAACATTTTCAAGGACAAGGAGGAGGAGGAAGAAGATGGGTTATTCCTGCCCACTTGGAGAAAATTGTTGTAATGTTGTCACAGACTCGTGATGGAACAATTAGGAGCAAACAAGGCATCACTCCCCAGAGTCCAACAAAGCCTGAAAGCTCCTGTTTTCCAAAG
>NW_015389624.1:17455-19233 GCF_001527695.2 Protobothrops mucrosquamatus
TAAAGGAATTTGGTTGTTCAGCCTAGAAAAAAACAACAAGGCTTAGAGGAGATCTGATACCCATGTTCAGATACATTAAAGGGAGTCCTAGGGAAGATTGTCAAGAACTATTTTCCAATGCCACAAAAACTAAAACCAGCTCCATAGGAGAACCTTTCCTGCCATGGTGCCCGCCTTCTGGAAGATAATTTTCCAGAACTTGAAGGACTGAACTGGGGAATCCAATGGGTTCAATAAATCTCTGGAGAGTGGTTGGTGTTCAGTGTGAAGATTTAGCTGCCAGTGAACCACACAGCAATTTTAGATGTGTATCTGAAAGGAGCCCTTTCAATTCAATCCAATCATGAGGAGCCTTTATTTTTAATATGACTTTGGAGTCCTGCAGATGGTATGAAAGAGACTTTGTATATATGGCATCCAGAAAGAGTGCATTGCTGACTCTGGCTTATATAATGATCTTCAGAAGCTTGTGATGGGAATGCAATGGTCTGCATACAGGGGAAAATTGGGAAATGTTCTCATAAAGTTTTAGATGTGGGGGGACATGATAGCAGTGTTCCAGTATCTCAGGGGCTGCCACAAAGAAGAGGGAGTGAAGCTATTTTCCAAGGCACCGGAAGGCAGGACAAGAAGCAACGGATGGAAACTAATCAAGGAGAGAAGCAACCTAGAACTAAGGAGAAACTTCCTGACAGTTAGAACAATTAACCAGTGGAACAACCTGCCTCCAGAGGTGGTGAATGCTCCAACACTGGAAGTTTTTAAGAAGAGACTGGACGGCCATTTGTCTGAAATGGTATAGGGTTTCCTGCCTGAGCAGGGGGTTGGACCAGATGACCACCAAGGTCCCTTCCAACTTTTTATTGTTATTATTATTATTATTGTTGTTGTTGTTGTTGAAGAAATCATGAGGAAACTCTGTGGAAGTAGGAATAGGCAGGGAGGCTGCAAAGTACAGCACAATGAGCACAATGCAGCCAGGATTGGTGACAGCAAAAGCTATAAAGCAGACTGGATTTGTTGAAGCAGTAATAAAATCAGCTCCAATCCCCATTAAAAGAAATTTCCAAGAACTTCAGAAGATGCCTTTTTCACAGGGGATCAAACAAAATTGAAAAGAAATCATGGGACAGAATTGACACAAATTGTACATGTGCTAGTGATAACAAACTAAACAGATTTCAGAGATTCTCTCTTTATTGTATGAACGAGAACTATAAATTGTGTGATTATCTCTGTGGCTTTGGGTTTTAGTTTTCTTTGCTCTTTTATTTATAGTCTTGTCTATATCTGTGTAAGGTACAATAAAAAATCCATACAAGTAACTAATAGGGAGCACTTATCATTCACTTTCAAATGGGGCTGTGAATCATGGGCTTAATTCTTCATTGTTAGTCTTTGGAGAGCTTTGTGTACCTGTGTGTTCCTCAGTGTATGGATCAGTGGATTAAGCATGGTGGTGATAAATGTGCTGTATAGAAAAGGGATAAAAAATTGCCTCAGGAACTGATAGGCTGGAGATAATTGAAGATGATGGGTCCATAGAAGAGGGACACCACTACCAAGTGGGAGGAACAAGGGTTGAAGACCTTCTTCCTGCCCTACAGCTTCTATAGTGAAGTATTAATACCACTTTACAATGCCTTGGTAAGGCCACACTTGGAATACTGCATCCAGTTTTGGTCACCACGATGTAAAAAAGATGTTGAGACTCTAGAAAGAGTACAGAGAAGAGCAACAAAGATGATTAGGGGACTGGAGGCTAAAACATATAAGGA